>NW_027591084.1:0-119000 GCF_964213995.1 Mustelus asterias
TCCCCGCCTTCTCATTCCCCGTGTCCCAATCACTCTCACCCCCATTTCATCCTATTCCTTTATTCCCCATATCCCCTCTGCGCTTCACCCCCATATCCCGCCTCCATATCCCACAATTCCCCTCATCCCCATATCACCCTCACTACATATTCCACATATCCTCACCCTATATCCCCACCATATCGCCAACCCATCCTCCCATCCCCTCGCCCATATAACACCCATACACTCAACCCCCATATCCCCATCCCCTCATATCCCCATCTCCCTCTATAACCATTCTTCTCATTTCTCCATGTCTCCCGTACATTCCCATCGCCCTCATCCCTATAATTCCCCCATTCCCCAAAACCCCAATCCTCTCATACCCATACCTCCTTCATTCGCATATCCCTGATTCCCACATTCCCCTCATTTCCCATGTCCCACTCACCCCCACATCACCCTCACCCCCTTCTCCCGACCTCCAGATCACCCTCACCCCCAGATTTCCCTTATTCCCCATATCCCCACCTCCTCATTCCCCAAATCCCCATTTCCTTCATTCCCCATATCCCCCATCCCATATCACCCCGACCCCTTGATCCCCTGACTTCCATATCACCCTCACCCCCAGAACCCCCTCATTCCCTACATCCCCCATTCCCCTCATTCCCCAAATCCCCATCCCTCTTGTCCCCTCCTCTCTCTGGTCCAGAGATAGAGAATCTGGTGAACTGGTGCGATGACAATAATGTCTCTTTCAAGGTCAACAAAATGAAGGCGATAGTCATCGACTTCAGGGAACGTCGTGGAGGACATGCCACTGTCTGCATCAATGGGGATGAAGTGAAGATGGTCGAGAGCTTCAAGTTTCCAGGTGTCCAGATCACCAACAACCTGTCCTGGTCCTTCCATGCCGATGCGATGGTTAAGATGCCTCTACTTTCTCAGAAGACTAAGGAAATTTGGCATAGAAAACCATAGAAAATTACAGCTCAGAAACAGGCCTTTTGGCCCTTCTGTGCCGAACCATTTTTTGCCTCGTCCCACTGACCTGCACTTGGACCATATCCCTCCACACCCCTCTCATTCATCAACACGTCCAAGTTTTTCTTAAATGTTAAAAGTGACCCCGCATTTACCACTTTATCCGGCAGCTCATTCCACACTCCCACCACTCTCTGCGTGAAGAAGCCCCCCCCTAATATTCCCTTTAATCTTTTCTCCTTTCACCCTTAACCCATGCCCTCTGGTTTTTTTCTCCCCTCGCCTCAGTGGAAAAAGCCTGCTTGCATTCACTCTATCTATACCCATCAAAATCTTATACACCTCTATCAAATCTCCCCTCATTCTTCTACGCTCCAATGAATAAAGTCTCAACCTATTCAATCTCTCCCTGTATCTCAGCTTCTCAAGTCCCGGCAACATCCTTATGAACCTTCTCTGCACTTTTTCAACCTTATTTACATCCTTCCTGTAACTAGGTGAACAAAACTGTACACAATACTCTAAATTCGGCCTCACCAATGCCTTATATAACCTTACCATAACACGCCAACTTTTATCCTCGATACTCCGATTTATAAATGCCAATGTATCAAAGGCACTCTTTCCGACCCTATCCACCTGTGACGTCACTTTTAGGGAATTCTGGACCTGTATTCCCAGATCCCTCTGTTCAACTGCACTCTTCAGAGTCCGACCATTTACCCTGTACGTTCTACTTTGGTTTGTCCTTCCAGTGTGCAATATCTGACACTTGTCTGCGTTAAATTCCATTTGCCATTTTTCAGCCCATTTTTCTAGTTGGTCCCTCTGCAAGCTTTGAAAACCTTCCTGACTGTCCACTACACCTCCAATCTTTGTATCATCAGCAAATTTGCGGATCCAATTTACAACATTATCATCCAGATCATTGATATAGATGACAAACAACAATGGACCCAACACCGATCCCTGCGGCACACCACTAGTCACAGGCCTCCACTCAGAGAAGCAATCCTCCACAACCACTCTCTGGCTTCTTCCATTGAGCCAGTGTCTAATCCAATTTACTACCTCCCCATGTATACCCAGCGACTGAACCTTCCTAACTAACCTCCCATGAGGGACCTAGTCAAAGGCATTGCTGAAATCCAGGTAGACAACATCTACCGCCTTCCCTTCATCCATTTTCCTGGTAACGTCCTCGAAAAACTCTAATAGATTGGTCAAACATGACCTACCATGCACAAAGCCATGTTGACTCTCCCTAATATGTCCCTGTCTATGCAAATTATTTGTAGATCCTATCCCTTATCACACCTTCCAATAACTTGCCCACCACCGACGTCAAACTTACTGGCCTATAATTTCCCGGATTTCTTTTGGAACCTTTTTTAAACAACGGAACAACATGAGCCACCCTCCAATCATCCGGCACCTCCCCCGTGAATACTGACATTTTAAATATGTCTGTCAGAGCCCCTACATGTTCAACACGAGCTTCCCTCAAGGTCAGTGGGAATACCCTGTCCGGTCCTGGGGATTTATCCACTCTGATTTGCCTCAAGACAGCGAGCACCTCCTCCCCTTTAATCTGTAAAGGTTCCATGACCTCCCTACCTGTTTTCCCTATTTCCGTAGACTCCATGCCCGTTTCCTCAGTAAATACGGATGCCAAAAAAACATTTAGTATCTACCCCATCTCTTTTGGTTCCATACACAGTCTACCACTCTGGTCTTCAAGAGGACCAATTTTGTCCCTCACTATCCTTTTGCTCCTAACATATAGAAGCTCTTTGGATTTTCCTTCACTCTGTCTGCCAAAGCAACGTCATGTCTTCTTTTAGCCCTCCTGATTTCCCTCTTAAGTAGCTTCTTGCCCTTTTTATACTCCTCGAGCATCTGATCTGTTCCTTGCTGCCTGTACATTTCATACAACTCTCTCTTCCTCTTAATCAGTGTTACAATCTCCCTCGAGAACCAAGGTTCCTTATTCCTATTTACTTTGCCTTTAATCCTGACAGGAACATACAAACTCTGCACTCTCAAAATTTCTCCTTTGAAGGCCTCCCACTTTCCATTTACATCCTTACCAGAGAACAGCCTGTGCCAATTCACACTTCCCAGATCCCTTCTCATGTCATCAAATTTGGCCTTTCTCCAGTTCAGAACTTCAACCCGAGCACCAGATCTATCCTTATCCACGATCAGGTTGAAACTAATGGCATTATGATCACTGGATCCAGAGTGTTCCCTCACACTCACATCCATCACCTGGCCTCACTCATTTCCCAATCGGAGATCCAATATCGCATCCTCTCTAGTTCGCAAAATTCTCCTGAACACATTTTACAAACTCTTCCCCGTCTAAACCTTTAACAGTATGTGAGTCCCAATCGATATGTGGAAAATTAAAATCCCCTACTATCACTACTTTGTGTTTCTTGCAGTTGTCAGCTATCTCTCTGCTAATTTGCTCCTCCAATTCTCGCTGACTATTGGGTGGTCTATAATACAACCTCATTAATGTGGTTATACCTTTCCTGTTTCTCAGCTCCACCCAGAGGGCCTCTGTAGACAAGCTCCCTAATCTATCCTGCCTGAGTACCGCTGTAACATTTTCCCTGACCAACAATGCCACCGCCCCCCCCCCCCCCACCTTTTATCCCTCTGCCTCTATCCCGCCTGAAACATTGGAATCCTGGAACATTGAGCTGCCAGTCCTGCCCCTCCTGTAGCCAAGTTTCACTAATGGCTATAATGTCATATTTCCATGTGTCTATCCACGCCTTCAGCTCATCTGCCTTCCCCACAATACTCCTGGCATTGAAATAGACACATCTCAAAAGGTTATTTCCACCACACTCTACCCTTCCATTTGTGATTTTGCATGAACTAACCTGTCTTTTGACCCCTGCTCCACGATCTGCTCTGGCACTCTGGTTCCCATCCCCCTGCAAATCTAGTTTAAACGCTCCCCAATAACACTAGCAAATCTCCGTGCAAGTATATTGGTCCCCTTGTAGTTTAGGTGTAACCCGTCTCTCTTGTACAGGTCCCACCTGCCCCAGAAGAGGTCCCACTGATCCAAGAATTGGAAACCCTGCCCCCTGCACCAGTTCCTCAGCCACGTGTTCATCCGCCCGAGCATCCTACTCCTGCCCTCACTGGCATGTGGCTCAGGTAGCAATCCTGAGATGACTACCCTCGGGGTCCTGCTTTTTAACTTCCTTCCAAGCTATTTGTCCTCACTCTTTAGGACCTCCTCACTCTTCCTTCCCACGTCATTGGTACCGACGTGTATCGCGCCTTCTGGCTGATCACCTTCCCACTTTAGAACGCTGTGCACGCGATCGGAGACATCCCTGACCTTTGCACCTGGGAGGTAACAAACCATGCGGGAGTCTCTGTCCCGACCACAGAACCTCCTGTCCGTACCTCTGACCATCGAGTCCCCTATCACTACTGCTCTCCTCTTCTTCCTCCCACCCTTTTGCGCTGTAGAACCAGACTCAGTATCAGAGTTCCGGCTGTCGCAGCTTGTCCCAGGTAAAGCATCTCCCACAACAGTATCCAATTCAATATACCTGTTGTGGAGGGGTCTGGCCACAGGGGAACCCTGCTCTGTCTGTCCTTTCACATTTCCATTTCCTCTCCTTACAGTAACCCAATTTCCTGTGCTCTGCTGCTTAGGTGTAACTATCGCCCTAAAGCTACTGTCTATAAACTCCTCATTCTCCCGAATTAGATGGAGGTCATCAAGCTCCCGCTCCAGTTCCCTAACACGCTTTGCTAGCAGCTGCAGCTGGATCCATCTTTTGCAGGTGCTGTCGTCAGGGACACCGGAGGTCTCCCTGATCTCCCACATCCTGCAGGAGGAGCATTCCAACATCTTGCCTGGCATTTTTTTTAACTCTGCGGAAAAACAGGAATAAACTTTCTGAAAAAGAAAAAAGCCGCCTCTCGCCTCTGCCTGTTCTGGTGGAAGCCCGTTTTGAGCCAAAGCCCTTCAGCTCTCACTCTGCCCCCTGCTCAGTCCGCTGCCCGCTAACAACGCTGCCCGCTCAAAAGTGCGCCCTACTTTTAAACCCTCCAAAACCTTCCCAGGATGCTGCTGGGCCTACTTCCTGTTTTGAAAAAACACGCTGAATTATTTCACAAGTTTAACTGCAAAATAAATAAATGAATATAATGCACAAACAAGCTCCCCACCCTCAGCCTGCTCCTGTGGAACAATGAGCTCCCTCATACTGTCACTCAGTAACCCCTCTCTCCCCCGGAACCCTGTGTTACTGAATCGATCTCTGCTGATGTTAATCCAGCTCCCTCACACTGTCACTCAGTAACCCCTCTCCCCCAGTACCCTGTGTTACTGACTGTATCTGTACTGATGTTAATCCAGCTGCCTCACACTGTCACTCAGTAACCCTTCTCCCCCAGCACCCTGTGTTACTGACTGTATCTGTACTGATGTTAATCCAGGTCCCTCACACTGTCACTCAGTAACACCTCTCCCCCAGCACCCTGTGTTACTGACTGTATCTGTACTGATGTTAATCCAGCTCCCTCACACTGTCACTCAATAACGCCTCTCCCCCAGCACCCTGTGTTACTGACTGTGTCTGTACTGGTGTTAATCCAGCTCCCTCACACTGCGACTCAGTAACGCCTCTCCCCCAGCACCCTGTGTAAGTGACTGTATCTCTACTGATGTTAATCCAGCTCCCTCACACTGCCACTCAGTAACCCCTCTCCCCCAGCACCCTGTGTTACTGACTGTATCTCTACTGATGTTAATCACGCTCCCTCACACTGTCACTCAGTAACCCCTCTCCCCCCAGCACCCTGTGTTACTGACTGTATCTCTACTGATGTTAATCCAGCTGCCTCACACTGTCACTCAGTAACCCCTCTCCCCCAGCACACTGTGTTACTGACTGTATCTGTACTGATGTTAATCCAGCTCCTTCACACTGTCACTCAGTAACCCCTCTCCCCCCAGCACCCTGTGTTACTGACTGTATCTGTACTGATGTTAATCCAGCTCCTTCACACTGTCACTCAGTAACCCCTCTCCCCCCAGCACCCTGTGTTACTGACTGTATCTCTACTGATGTTAATCCAGCTGCCTCACACTGTCACTCAGTAACCCCTCTCCCCCAGCACACTGTGTTACTGACTGTATCTGTACTGATGTTAATCCAGCTCCTTCACACTGTCACTCAGTAACCCCTCTCCCCCCAGCACCCTGTGTTACTGACTGTATCTGTACTGATGTTAATCCAGCTCCTTCACACTGTCACTCAGTAACCGCTCTCCCCCAGCACCCTGTGTTACTGACTGTATCTGTACTGATGTTAATCCAGGTCCCTCACACTGTCACTCAGTACCCCCTCTCCCCCAGCACCGTGTGTTACTGACTGTATCTGCACTGATGTTAATCCAGCTCCCTCACACTGTCACTCAGTAACGCCTCTCCCCCAGCACCCTGTGTTACTGACTGTATCTGTACTGATGTTAATCCAGCTCCCTCACACTGCCACTCAGTAACCCCTCTCCCCCAGCACCCTGTGTTACTGACTGTATCTCTACTGATGTTAATCACGCTCCCTCACACTGCCACTCAGTAACCCCTCTCCCCCAGCACCCTGTGTTACTGACTGTAACTCTACTGATGTTAATCCAGCTCCCTCACACTGTCACTCAGTACCCCCTCTCCCCCAGCACCGTGTGTTACTGACTGTATCTGCACTGATGTTAATCCAGCTCCCTCACACTGTCACTCAGTAACGCCTCTCCCCCAGCACCCTGTGTTACTGACTGTATCTGTACTGATGTTAATCCAGCTCCCTCACACTGCCACTCAGTAACCCCTCTCCCCCAGCACCCTGTGTTACTGACTGTATCTCTACTGATGTTAATCACGCTCCCTCACACTGCCACTCAGTAACCCCTCTCCCCCAGCACCCTGTGTTACTGACTGTATCTCTACTGATGTTAATCACGCTCCCTCACACTGCCACTCAGTACCCCCTCTCCCCCAGCACCCTGTGTTACTGACTGTATCTCTACTGATGTTAATCACGCTCCCTCACACTGCCACTCAGTAACCCCTCTCCCCCAGCACCCTGTCTTACTGACTGTATCTGTACTGATGTTAATCCAGCTCCCTCACACTGTCACTCAGTAACGCCTCTCCCCCAGCACCGTGTGTTACTGACTGTATCTGCACTGATGTTAATCCAGCTCCCTCACACTGTCACTCAGTAACCCCTCTCCCCCAGCACCCTGTGTTACTGACTGTGTCTGTACTGATGTTAATCCAGCTCCCTCACACTGTCACTCAGTAACCCCTCTCCCCCAGCACCCTGTGTTACTGACTGTATCTGTACTGATGTTAATCCAGCTCCCTCACACTGTCACTCAGTAACCCCTCTGCCCCAGCACCCTGTGTTACTGACTGTATCTCTACTAATGTTAATCCAGCTCCCTCACACTGTCACTCAGTAACCCCTCTCCCCCCAGCACCCTGTGTTACTGACTGCATCTGTACTGATGTTAATCCAGCTCCCTCACACTGTCACTCAGTAACCCCTCTCCCCCAGCACCCTGTGTTACTGACTGTATCTCTACTAATGTTAATCCAGCTCCCTCACACTGTCACTCAGTAACCCCTCTCCCCCAGCACCCTGTGTTACTGACTGTATCTCTACTAATGTTAATCCAGCTCCCTCACACTGTCACTCAGTAACGCCTCTCCCCTAGCACCCTGTGTTACTGACTGTGTCTGGGCTGATGTTAATCCAGCTCCCTCACACTGTCACTCAGTAACCCCTCTCCCCCAGCACCCTGTGTTACTGACTGTATCTGTACTGATGTTAATCCAGCTCCCTCACACTGTCACTCAGTAACCCCTCTCCCCCAGCACCCTGTGTTACTGACTGTATCTCTACTAATGTTAATCCAGCTCCCTCACACTGTCACTCAGTAACCCCTCTCCCCCAGCACCCTGTGTTACTGACTGTATCTCTACTGATGTTAATCCAGCTCCCTCACACTGTCACTCAGTAACCCTTCTCCCCCAGCACCCTGTGTTACTGACTGTATCTGTACAGGTGTTAATCCAGCTCCCTCACACTGTCACTCTGTAACCCCTCTCACCCCAGCACCCTGTGTTTCTGACTGTATCTCGACTGATGTTAATCCAGCTCCCTCACACTGTCACTCAGTAACCCCTCTCCCCCAGCACCCTGTGTTATTGACTGTATCTCTACTGATGTTAATCACGCTCCCTCACACTGCCACTCAGTACCCCCTCTCCCCCAGCACCCTGTGTTACTGACTGTATCTCTACTGATGTTAATCACGCTCCCTCACACTGCCACTCAGTAACCCCTCTCCCCCAGCACCCTGTGTTACTGACTGTATCTGTACTGATGTTAATCCAGCTCCCTCACACTGTCACTCAGTAACGCCTCTCCCCCAGCACCGTGTGTTACTGACTGTATCTGCACTGATGTTAATCCAGCTCCCTCACACTGTCACTCAGTAACCCCTCTCCCCCAGCACCCTGTGTTACTGACTGTGTCTGTACTGATGTTAATCCAGCTCCCTCACACTGTCACTCAGTAACCCCTCTCCCCCAGCACCCTGTGTTACTGACTGTATCTGTACTGATGTTAATCCAGCTCCCTCACACTGTCACTCAGTAACCCCTCTCCCCCAGCACCCTGTGTTACTGACTGTATCTCTACTAATGTTAATCCAGCTCCCTCACACTGTCACTCAGTAACCCCTCTCCCCCCAGCACCCTGTGTTACTGACTGTATCTGTACTGATGTTAATCCAGCTCCCTCACACTGTCACTCAGTAACCCCTCTCCCCCAGCACCCTGTGTTACTGACTGTATCTCTACTAATGTTAATCCAGCTCCCTCACACTGTCACTCAGTAACCCCTCTCCCCCAGCACCCTGTGTTACTGACTGTATCTCTACTAATGTTAATCCAGCTCCCTCACACTGTCACTCAGTAACGCCTCTCCCCCAGCACCCTGTGTTACTGACTGTGTCTGTGCTGATGTTAATCCAGCTCCCTCACACTGTCACTCAGTAACCCCTCTCCCCCAGCACCCTGTGTTACTGACTGTATCTGTACTGATGTTAATCCAGCTCCCTCACACTGTCACTCAGTAACCCCTCTCCCCCAGCACCCTGTGTTACTGACTGTATCTCTACTAATGTTAATCCAGCTCCCTCACACTGTCACTCAGTAACCCCTCTCCCCCAGCACCCTGTGTTACTGACTGTATCTCTACTGATGTTAATCCAGCTCCCTCACACTGTCACTCAGTAACCCCTCTCCCCCAGCACCCTGTGTTACTGACTGTATCTGTACAGGTGTTAATCCAGCTCCCTCACACTGTCACTCTGTAACCCCTCTCACCCCAGCACCCTGTGTTTCTGACTGTATCTCGACTGATGTTAATCCAGCTCCCTCACACTGTCACTCAGTAACCCCTCTCCCCCAGCACCCTGTGTTATTGACTGTATCTCTCCTGATGTTAATCCAGCTCCCTCACACTGTCACTCAGTAACGCCTCTCCCCCAGCACCCTGTGTTACTGACTGTATCTGTACTGATGTTAACCCAGGTCCTTCACACTGTCACTCAGTAACCCCTCTCCCCCAGCACCCTGTGTTACTGACTGTATCTCTACTGATGTTAATCCAGCACCCTCACACTCTCACTCAGTAACCTCTCTCCCCGAGCACGCTGTGTTACTGACTGTATCTGTACTGATGTTAATCCAGCTCCCTCACACTGTCACTCAGTAACCCCTCTTCCCCAGCACCCTGTGTTACTGACTGTATCTCTACTGATGTTAATCCAGCTCCCTCACACTGTCACTCAGTAACCCCTCTCCCCCAGCACCCTGTGTTACTGACTGTATCTGTACTGATGTTAATCCAGCTGCCCCACACTGTCACTCAGTAACCCCTTTCCCCCATCACCCTGTGTTACTGACTGTATCTCTACTGATGTTAATCCAGCTCCCTCACACTGTCACTCAGTAACCCCTCTCCCCCCAGCACCCTGTGTTACTGACTGTATCTCTACTGATGTTAATCCAGCTCCATCACACTGCCACTCAGTAACCCCTCTCCCCCAGCACCCTGTGTTACTGACTGTATCTGTACTGATGTTAATCCAGCTCCCTCACACTGTCACTCAGTAACCCGTGTCCCGCAGCACCCTGTGTTACTGACTGTATCTGTACTGATGTTAATCCAGCTCCCTCACACTGTCACTCAGTAACCCCTCTCCCACAGCACCCTGTGTTACTGACTGTAACTCTACTGATGTTAATCCAGCACCCTCACACTGTCACTCAGTAACCCCTCTCCCCCAGCACCCTGTGTTACTGACTGTATCTCTACTGATGTTAATCCAGCTGCCTCACACTGTCACTCAGTAACCCCTCTCCCTCAGCACCCTGTGTTACTGACTGTATCTGTACAGGTGTTAATCCAGCTCCCTCACAGTGTTATTCTGTAACCCCTCTCACCCCAGCACCCTGTGTTTCTGACTGTATCTCTACTGATGTTAATCCAGCTCCCTCACACTGTCACTCAGTAACCCCTCTCCCCAGCACCCTGTGTTACTGACTGTCTCTCGACTGATGTTAATCCAGCTCCCTCACACTGTCACTCAGTAACGCCTCTCCCCCAGCACCCTGTCTTACTGACTGTATCTCTACTGATGTTAATCCAGCTCCCTCACACTGTCACTCAGTAACCCCTCTCCCCCAGCACCCTGTGTTACTGACTGTATCTGTACTGATGTTAATCCAGCTGCCTCACACTGTCACTCAGTAACCCCTCTCCCCCAGCACCCTGTGTTACTGACTGTGTCTGTACTGGTGTTAATCTAGCTCCCTCACACTGTCACTCAGTAACCCCTCTCCCCCAGCACCCTGTGTTACTGACTGTATCTCTACTGATGTTAATCCAGCTCCCTCACACTGTCACTCAGTAACCCCTCTCCCCCAGCACCCTGTGTTACTGCCTGTATCTCTACTGATGTGAATCCAGCTCCCTCACACTGTCACTCAGTAACCCCTCTCCCCCAGCACCCTGTGTAACTGACTGTATCTCTACTGATGTTAATCCAGCTCCCTCACACTGCCACTCAGTAACCCCTCTCCCCCAGCACCCTGTGTTACTGACTGTAACTCTACTGATGTTAATCCAGCACCCTCACACTCTCACTCAGTAAACTCTCTCCCCGAGCACACTGTGTTACTGACTGTACCTGTACTGATGTTAATCCAGCTCCCTCACACTGTCACTCAGTAACCCCTCTCCCCCAGCACCCTGTGTTACTGACTGTATCTCTACTGATGTGAATCCAGCTCCCTCACACTGCCACTCAGTAACCCCTCTCCCCCAGCACCCGGTGTTACTGACTGTATCTCTACTGATGTTAATCCAGCTCCCTCACACTGTCACTCAGTAACGCCTCTCCCCCAGCACCCTGTGTTACTGACTGTGTCTGTACTGGTGTTAATCTAGCTCCCTCACACTGTCACTCAGTAACCCCTCTCCCCCAGCACCCTGTGTTACTGACTGTATCTCTACTGATGTTAATCCAGCTCCCTCACACTGTCACTCAGTAACCCCTCTCCCCCAGCACCCTGTGTTACTGCCTGTATCTCTACTGATGTGAATCCAGCTCCCTCACACTGTCACTCAGTAACCTCTCTCCCCCAGCAGCCTGTGTTACTGACTGTATCTCTACTGATGTTAATCCAGCTCCCTCACACGGCCACTCAGTAACCCCTCTCCCCCAGCACCCTGTGTTACTGACTGTAACTCTACTGATGTTAATCCAGCACCCTCACACTCTCACTCAGTAAACTCTCTCCCCGAGCACACTGTGTTACTGACTGTACCTGTACTGATGTTAATCCAGCTCCCTCACACTGTCACTCAGTAACACCTCTCCCCCAGCACCCTGTGTTACTGACTGTATCTCTACTGATGTGAATCCAGCTCCCTCACACTGTCACTCAGTAACCCCTCTCCCCCAGCACCCGGTGTTACTGACTGTATCTCTACTGATGTTAATCCAGCTCCCTCACACTGTCACTCAGTAACCCCTCTCCCCCAGCACCCTGTGTTACTGAGTGTATCTCTACTGATGTTAATCCAGCTGCCTCACACTGTCACTCAGTAACCCCTCTCCCCCAGCACCCTGTGTTACTGACTGTATCTGTACTGATGTTAATCCAGCTCCCTCACACTGTCACTCAGTAACCCCTCTCCCCCAGCACCCTGTGTTACTGACTGTATCTCTACTAATGTTAATCCAGCTCCCTCACACTGTCACTCAGTAACCCCTCTCCCACAGCACCCTGTGTTACTGACTGTATCTCTACTGATGTTAATCCAGCTCCCTCACACTGTCACTCAGTAACCCCTCTCCCCCAGCACCCTGTGTTACTGACTGTATCTGTACAGGTGTTAATCCAGCTCCCTCACACTATCACTCTGTAACCCCTCTCACCCCAGCACCCTGTGTTTCTGACTGTATCTCGACTGATGTTAATCCAGCTCCCTCACACTGTCACTCAGTAACCCCTCTCCCCCAGCACCCTGTGTTATTGACTGTATCTCTCCTGATGTTAATCCAGCTCCCTCACACTGTCACTCAGTAACGCCTCTCCCCCAGCACCCTGTGTTACTGACTGTATCTGTACTGATGTTAACCCAGGTCCTTCACACTGTCACTCAGTAACCCCTCTCCCCCAGCACCCTGTGTTACTGACTGTATCTCTACTGATGTTAATCCAGCACCCTCACACTCTCACTCAGTAACCTCTCTCCCCGAGCACGCTGTGTTACTGACTGTATCTGTACTGATGTTAATCCAGCTCCCTCACACTGTCACTCAGTAACCCCTCTTCCCCAGCACCCTGTGTTACTGACTGTATCTCTACTGATGTTAATCCAGCTCCCTCACACTGTCACTCAGTAACCCCTCTCCCCCAGCACCCTGTGTTACTGACTGTATCTGTACTGATGTTAATCCAGCTGCCCCACACTGTCACTCAGTAACCCCTTTCCCCCATCACCCTGTGTTACTGACTGTATCTCTACTGATGTTAATCCAGCTCCCTCACACTGTCACTCAGTAACCCCTCTCCCCCCAGCACCCTGTGTTACTGACTGTATCTCTACTGATGTTAATCCAGCTCCATCACACTGCCACTCAGTAACCCCTCTCCCCCAGCACCCTGTGTTACTGACTGTATCTGTACTGATGTTAATCCAGCTCCCTCACACTGTCACTCAGTAACCCGTGTCCCGCAGCACCCTGTGTTACTGACTGTATCTGTACTGATGTTAATCCAGCTCCCTCACACTGTCACTCAGTAACCCCTCTCCCACAGCACCCTGTGTTACTGACTGTAACTCTACTGATGTTAATCCAGCACCCTCACACTGTCACTCAGTAACCCCTCTCCCCCAGCACCCTGTGTTACTGACTGTATCTCTACTGATGTTAATCCAGCTGCCTCACACTGTCACTCAGTAACCCCTCTCCCTCAGCACCCTGTGTTACTGACTGTATCTGTACAGGTGTTAATCCAGCTCCCTCACAGTGTTATTCTGTAACCCCTCTCACCCCAGCACCCTGTGTTTCTGACTGTATCTCTACTGATGTTAATCCAGCTCCCTCACACTGTCACTCAGTAACCCCTCTCCCCAGCACCCTGTGTTACTGACTGTCTCTCGACTGATGTTAATCCAGCTCCCTCACACTGTCACTCAGTAACGCCTCTCCCCCAGCACCCTGTCTTACTGACTGTATCTCTACTGATGTTAATCCAGCTCCCTCACACTGTCACTCAGTAACCCCTCTCCCCCAGCACCCTGTGCTACTGACTGTATCTGTACTGATGTTAATCCAGCTGCCTCACACTGTCACTCAGTAACCCCTCTCCCCCAGCACCCTGTGTTACTGACTGTATCTGTACTGATGTTAATCCAGGTCCCTCACACTGTCACTCAGTAACCCCTCTCCCCCAGCACCCTGTGTTACTGACTGTATCTGTACTGATGTTAATCCAGCTCCCTCACACTGTCACTCAGTAACGCCTCTCCCCCAGCACCCTGTGTTACTGACTGTGTCTGTACTGGTGTTAATCTAGCTCCCTCACACTGTCACTCAGTAACCCCTCTCCCCCAGCACCCTGTGTTACTGACTGTATCTCTACTGATGTTAATCCAGCTCCCTCACACTGTCACTCAGTAACCCCTCTCCCCCAGCACCCTGTGTTACTGCCTGTATCTCTACTGATGTGAATCCAGCTCCCTCACACTGTCACTCAGTAACCCCTCTCCCCCAGCACCCTGTGTAACTGACTGTATCTCTACTGATGTTAATCCAGCTCCCTCACACTGCCACTCAGTAACCCCTCTCCCCCAGCACCCTGTGTTACTGACTGTAACTCTACTGATGTTAATCCAGCACCCTCACACTCTCACTCAGTAAACTCTCTCCCCGAGCACACTGTGTTACTGACTGTACCTGTACTGATGTTAATCCAGCTCCCTCACACTGTCACTCAGTAACCCCTCTCCCCCAGCACCCTGTGTTACTGACTGTATCTCTACTGATGTGAATCCAGCTCCCTCACACTGCCACTCAGTAACCCCTCTCCCCCAGCACCCGGTGTTACTGACTGTATCTCTACTGATGTTAATCCAGCTCCCTCACACTGTCACTCAGTAACGCCTCTCCCCCAGCACCCTGTGTTACTGACTGTGTCTGTACTGGTGTTAATCTAGCTCCCTCACACTGTCACTCAGTAACCCCTCTCCCCCAGCACCCTGTGTTACTGACTGTATCTCTACTGATGTTAATCCAGCTCCCTCACACTGTCACTCAGTAACCCCTCTCCCCCAGCACCCTGTGTTACTGCCTGTATCTCTACTGATGTGAATCCAGCTCCCTCACACTGTCACTCAGTAACCCCTCTCCCCCAGCACCCTGTGTAACTGACTGTATCTCTACTGATGTTAATCCAGCTCCCTCACACTGCCACTCAGTAACCCCTCTCCCCCAGCACCCTGTGTTACTGACTGTAACTCTACTGATGTTAATCCAGCACCCTCACACTCTCACTCAGTAAACTCTCTCCCCGAGCACACTGTGTTACTGACTGTACCTGTACTGATGTTAATCCAGCTCCCTCACACTGTCACTCAGTAACCCCTCTCCCCCAGCACCCTGTGTTACTGACTGTATCTCTACTGATGTGAATCCAGCTCCCTCACACTGTCACTCAGTAACCCCTCTCCCCCAGCACCCGGTGTTACTGACTGTATCTCTACTGATGTTAATCCAGCTCCCTCACACTGTCACTCAGTAACGCCTCTCCCCCAGCACCCTGTGTTACTGACTGTGTCTGTACTGGTGTTAATCTAGCTCCCTCACACTGTCACTCAGTAACCCCTCTCCCCCAGCACCCTGTGTTACTGACTGTATCTCTACTGATGTTAATCCAGCTCCCTCACACTGTCACTCAGTAACCCCTCTCCCCCAGCACCCTGTGTTACTGCCTGTATCTCTACTGATGTGAATCCAGCTCCCTCACACTGTCACTCAGTAACCTCTCTCCCCCAGCAGCCTGTGTTACTGACTGTATCTCTACTGATGTTAATCCAGCTCCCTCACACGGCCACTCAGTAACCCCTCTCCCCCAGCACCCTGTGTTACTGACTGTAACTCTACTGATGTTAATCCAGCACCCTCACACTCTCACTCAGTAAACTCTCTCCCCGAGCACACTGTGTTACTGACTGTACCTGTACTGATGTTAATCCAGCTCCCTCACACTGTCACTCAGTAACACCTCTCCCCCAGCACCCTGTGTTACTGACTGTATCTCTACTGATGTGAATCCAGCTCCCTCACACTGTCACTCAGTAACCCCTCTCCCCCAGCACCCGGTGTTACTGACTGTATCTCTACTGATGTTAATCCAGCTCCCTCACACTGTCACTCAGTAACCCCTCTCCCCCAGCACCCTGTGTTACTGAGTGTATCTCTACTGATGTTAATCCAGCTGCCTCACACTGTCACTCAGTAACCCCTCTCCCCCAGCACCCTGTGTTACTGACTGTATCTGTACTGATTTTAATCCAGCTCCCTCACACTGTCACTCAGTAACCCCTCTCCCCCAGCACCCTGTGTTACTGACTGTATCTCTACTAATGTTAATCCAGCTCCCTCACACTGTCACTCAGTAACCCCTCTCCCCCAGCACCCTGTGTTACTGACTGTATCTCTACTGATGTTAATCCAGCTCCCTCACACTGTCACTCAGTAACCCCTCTCCCCCAGCACCCTGTGTTACTGACTGTATCTGTACAGGTGTTAATCCAGCTCCCTCACACTATCACTCTGTAACCCCTCTCACCCCAGCACCCTGTGTTTCTGACTGTATCTCGACTGATGTTAATCCAGCTCCCTCACACTGTCACTCAGTAACCCCTCTCCCCCAGCACCCTGTGTTATTGACTGTATCTCTCCTGATGTTAATCCAGCTCCCTCACACTGTCACTCAGTAACGCCTCTCCCCCAGCACCCTGTGTTACTGACTGTATCTGTACTGATGTTAACCCAGGTCCTTCACACTGTCACTCAGTAACCCCTCTCCCCCAGCACCCTGTGTTACTGACTGTATCTCTACTGATGTTAATCCAGCACCCTCACACTCTCACTCAGTAACCTCTCTCCCCGAGCACGCTGTGTTACTGACTGTATCTGTACTGATGTTAATCCAGCTCCCTCACACTGTCACTCAGTAACCCCTCTTCCCCAGCACCCTGTGTTACTGACTGTATCTCTACTGATGTTAATCCAGCTCCCTCACACTGTCACTCAGTAACCCCTCTCCCCCAGCACCCTGTGTTACTGACTGTATCTGTACTGATGTTAATCCAGCTGCCCCACACTGTCACTCAGTAACCCCTTTCCCCCATCACCCTGTGTTACTGACTGTATCTCTACTGATGTTAATCCAGCTCCCTCACACTGTCACTCAGTAACCCCTCTCCCCCCAGCACCCTGTGTTACTGACTGTATCTCTACTGATGTTAATCCAGCTCCATCACACTGCCACTCAGTAACCCCTCTCCCCCAGCACCCTGTGTTACTGACTGTATCTGTACTGATGTTAATCCAGCTCCCTCACACTGTCACTCAGTAACCCGTGTCCCGCAGCACCCTGTGTTACTGACTGTATCTGTACTGATGTTAATCCAGCTCCCTCACACTGTCACTCAGTAACCCCTCTCCCACAGCACCCTGTGTTACTGACTGTATCTCCACTGATGTTAATCCAGCTGCCTCACACTGTCACTCAGTAACCCCTCTCCCTCAGCACCCTGTGTTACTGACTGTATCTGTACAGGTGTTAATCCAGCTCCCTCACAGTGTTATTCTGTAACCCCTCTCACCCCAGCACCCTGTGTTTCTGACTGTATCTCTACTGATGTTAATCCAGCTCCCTCACACTGTCACTCAGTAACCCCTCTCCCCAGCACCCTGTGTTACTGACTGTCTCTCGACTGATGTTAATCCAGCTCCCTCACACTGTCACTCAGTAACGCCTCTCCCCCAGCACCCTGTCTTACTGACTGTATCTCTACTGATGTTAATCCAGCTCCCTCACACTGTCACTCAGTAACCCCTCTCCCCCAGCACCCTGTGTTACTGACTGTATCTGTACTGATGTTAATCCAGCTGCCTCACACTGTCACTCAGTAACCCCTCTCCCCCAGCACCCTGTGTTACTGACTGTATCTGTACTGATGTTAATCCAGGTCCCTCACACTGTCACTCAGTAACCCCTCTCCCCCAGCACCCTGTGTTACTGACTGTATCTGTACTGATGTTAATCCAGCTCCCTCACACTGTCACTCAGTAACGCCTCTCCCCCAGCACCCTGTGTTACTGACTGTGTCTGTACTGGTGTTAATCTAGCTCCCTCACACTGTCACTCAGTAACCCCTCTCCCCCAGCACCCTGTGTTACTGACTGTATCTCTACTGATGTTAATCCAGCTCCCTCACACTGTCACTCAGTAACCCCTCTCCCCCAGCACCCTGTGTTACTGCCTGTATCTCTACTGATGTGAATCCAGCTCCCTCACACTGTCACTCAGTAACCCCTCTCCCCCAGCACCCTGTGTAACTGACTGTATCTCTACTGATGTTAATCCAGCTCCCTCACACTGCCACTCAGTAACCCCTCTCCCCCAGCACCCTGTGTTACTGACTGTAACTCTACTGATGTTAATCCAGCACCCTCACACTCTCACTCAGTAAACTCTCTCCCCGAGCACACTGTGTTACTGACTGTACCTGTACTGATGTTAATCCAGCTCCCTCACACTGTCACTCAGTAACCCCTCTCCCCCAGCACCCTGTGTTACTGACTGTATCTCTACTGATGTGAATCCAGCTCCCTCACACTGCCACTCAGTAACCCCTCTCCCCCAGCACCCGGTGTTACTGACTGTATCTCTACTGATGTTAATCCAGCTCCCTCACACTGTCACTCAGTAACGCCTCTCCCCCAGCACCCTGTGTTACTGACTGTGTCTGTACTGGTGTTAATCTAGCTCCCTCACACTGTCACTCAGTAACCCCTCTCCCCCAGCACCCTGTGTTACTGACTGTATCTCTACTGATGTTAATCCAGCTCCCTCACACTGTCACTCAGTAACCCCTCTCCCCCAGCACCCTGTGTTACTGCCTGTATCTCTACTGATGTGAATCCAGCTCCCTCACACTGTCACTCAGTAACCTCTCTCCCCCAGCAGCCTGTGTTACTGACTGTATCTCTACTGATGTTAATCCAGCTCCCTCACACGGCCACTCAGTAACCCCTCTCCCCCAGCACCCTGTGTTACTGACTGTAACTCTACTGATGTTAATCCAGCACCCTCACACTCTCACTCAGTAAACTCTCTCCCCGAGCACACTGTGTTACTGACTGTACCTGTACTGATGTTAATCCAGCTCCCTCACACTGTCACTCAGTAACACCTCTCCCCCAGCACCCTGTGTTACTGACTGTATCTCTACTGATGTGAATCCAGCTCCCTCACACTGTCACTCAGTAACCCCTCTCCCCCAGCACCCGGTGTTACTGACTGTATCTCTACTGATGTTAATCCAGCTCCCTCACACTGTCACTCAGTAACCCCTCTCCCCCAGCACCCTGTGTTACTGAGTGTATCTCTACTGATGTTAATCCAGCTGCCTCACACTGTCACTCAGTAACCCCTCTCCCCCAGCACCCTGTGTTACTGACTGTATCTGTACTGATGTTAATCCAGCTCCCTCACACTGTCACTCAGTAACCCCTCTCCCCCAGCACCCTGTGTTACTGACTGTATCTCTACTAATGTTAATCCAGCTCCCTCACACTGTCACTCAGTAACCCCTCTCCCCCAGCACCCTGTGTTACTGACTGTATCTCTACTGATGTTAATCCAGCTCCCTCACACTGTCACTCAGTAACCCCTCTCCCCCAGCACCCTGTGTTACTGACTGTATCTGTACAGGTGTTAATCCAGCTCCCTCACACTATCACTCTGTAACCCCTCTCACCCCAGCACCCTGTGTTTCTGACTGTATCTCGACTGATGTTAATCCAGCTCCCTCACACTGTCACTCAGTAACCCCTCTCCCCCAGCACCCTGTGTTATTGACTGTATCTCTCCTGATGTTAATCCAGCTCCCTCACACTGTCACTCAGTAACGCCTCTCCCCCAGCACCCTGTGTTACTGACTGTATCTGTACTGATGTTAACCCAGGTCCTTCACACTGTCACTCAGTAACCCCTCTCCCCCAGCACCCTGTGTTACTGACTGTATCTCTACTGATGTTAATCCAGCACCCTCACACTCTCACTCAGTAACCTCTCTCCCCGAGCACGCTGTGTTACTGACTGTATCTGTACTGATGTTAATCCAGCTCCCTCACACTGTCACTCAGTAACCCCTCTTCCCCAGCACCCTGTGTTACTGACTGTATCTCTACTGATGTTAATCCAGCTCCCTCACACTGTCACTCAGTAACCCCTCTCCCCCAGCACCCTGTGTTACTGACTGTATCTGTACTGATGTTAATCCAGCTGCCCCACACTGTCACTCAGTAACCCCTTTCCCCCATCACCCTGTGTTACTGACTGTATCTCTACTGATGTTAATCCAGCTCCCTCACACTGTCACTCAGTAACCCCTCTCCCCCCAGCACCCTGTGTTACTGACTGTATCTCTACTGATGTTAATCCAGCTCCATCACACTGCCACTCAGTAACCCCTCTCCCCCAGCACCCTGTGTTACTGACTGTATCTGTACTGATGTTAATCCAGCTCCCTCACACTGTCACTCAGTAACCCGTGTCCCGCAGCACCCTGTGTTACTGACTGTATCTGTACTGATGTTAATCCAGCTCCCTCACACTGTCACTCAGTAACCCCTCTCCCACAGCACCCTGTGTTACTGACTGTAACTCTACTGATGTTAATCCAGCACCCTCACACTGTCACTCAGTAACCCCTCTCCCCCAGCACCCTGTGTTACTGACTGTATCTCTACTGATGTTAATCCAGCTGCCTCACACTGTCACTCAGTAACCCCTCTCCCTCAGCACCCTGTGTTACTGACTGTATCTGTACAGGTGTTAATCCAGCTCCCTCACAGTGTTATTCTGTAACCCCTCTCACCCCAGCACCCTGTGTTTCTGACTGTATCTCTACTGATGTTAATCCAGCTCCCTCACACTGTCACTCAGTAACCCCTCTCCCCAGCACCCTGTGTTACTGACTGTCTCTCGACTGATGTTAATCCAGCTCCCTCACACTGTCACTCAGTAACGCCTCTCCCCCAGCACCCTGTCTTACTGACTGTATCTCTACTGATGTTAATCCAGCTCCCTCACACTGTCACTCAGTAACCCCTCTCCCCCAGCACCCTGTGTTACTGACTGTATCTGTACTGATGTTAATCCAGCTGCCTCACACTGTCACTCAGTAACCCCTCTCCCCCAGCACCCTGTGTTACTGACTGTATCTGTACTGATGTTAATCCAGGTCCCTCACACTGTCACTCAGTAACCCCTCTCCCCCAGCACCCTGTGTTACTGACTGTATCTGTACTGATGTTAATCCAGCTCCCTCACACTGTCACTCAGTAACGCCTCTCCCCCAGCACCCTGTGTTACTGACTGTGTCTGTACTGGTGTTAATCTAGCTCCCTCACACTGTCACTCAGTAACCCCTCTCCCCCAGCACCCTGTGTTACTGACTGTATCTCTACTGATGTTAATCCAGCTCCCTCACACTGTCACTCAGTAACCCCTCTCCCCCAGCACCCTGTGTTACTGCCTGTATCTCTACTGATGTGAATCCAGCTCCCTCACACTGTCACTCAGTAACCCCTCTCCCCCAGCACCCTGTGTAACTGACTGTATCTCTACTGATGTTAATCCAGCTCCCTCACACTGCCACTCAGTAACCCCTCTCCCCCAGCACCCTGTGTTACTGACTGTAACTCTACTGATGTTAATCCAGCACCCTCACACTCTCACTCAGTAAACTCTCTCCCCGAGCACACTGTGTTACTGACTGTACCTGTACTGATGTTAATCCAGCTCCCTCACACTGTCACTCAGTAACCCCTCTCCCCCAGCACCCTGTGTTACTGACTGTATCTCTACTGATGTGAATCCAGCTCCCTCACACTGCCACTCAGTAACCCCTCTCCCCCAGCACCCGGTGTTACTGACTGTATCTCTACTGATGTTAATCCAGCTCCCTCACACTGTCACTCAGTAACGCCTCTCCCCCAGCACCCTGTGTTACTGACTGTGTCTGTACTGGTGTTAATCTAGCTCCCTCACACTGTCACTCAGTAACCCCTCTCCCCCAGCACCCTGTGTTACTGACTGTATCTCTACTGATGTTAATCCAGCTCCCTCACACTGTCACTCAGTAACCCCTCTCCCCCAGCACCCTGTGTTACTGCCTGTATCTCTACTGATGTGAATCCAGCTCCCTCACACTGTCACTCAGTAACCTCTCTCCCCCAGCAGCCTGTGTTACTGACTGTATCTCTACTGATGTTAATCCAGCTCCCTCACACGGCCACTCAGTAACCCCTCTCCCCCAGCACCCTGTGTTACTGACTGTAACTCTACTGATGTTAATCCAGCACCCTCACACTCTCACTCAGTAAACTCTCTCCCCGAGCACACTGTGTTACTGACTGTACCTGTACTGATGTTAATCCAGCTCCCTCACACTGTCACTCAGTAACACCTCTCCCCCAGCACCCTGTGTTACTGACTGTATCTCTACTGATGTGAATCCAGCTCCCTCACACTGTCACTCAGTAACCCCTCTCCCCCAGCACCCGGTGTTACTGACTGTATCTCTACTGATGTTAATCCAGCTCCCTCACACTGTCACTCAGTAACCCCTCTCCCCCAGCACCCTGTGTTACTGAGTGTATCTCTACTGATGTTAATCCAGCTGCCTCACACTGTCACTCAGTAACCCCTCTCCCCCAGCACCCTGTGTTACTGACTGTATCTGTACTGATGTTAATCCAGCTCCCTCACACTGTCACTCAGTAACCCCTCTCCCCCAGCACCCTGTGTTACTGACTGTATCTCTACTGATGTTAATCCAGCTCCCTCACACTGTCACTCAGTAACCCCTCTCCCCAGCACCCTGTGTTACTGACTGTATCTCTACTGATGTTAATCCAGCTGCCTCACACTGTCACTCAGTAACCCCTCTCCCCCAGCACCCTGTGTTACTGACTGTATCTGTACAGGTGTTAATCCAGCTCCCTCACACTGTCACTCTGTAACCCCTCTCACCCCAGCACTCTGTGTTTCTGACTGTATCACTACTGATGTTAATCCAGCTCCCTCACACTGTCACTCAGTAACCCCTCTCCCCCAGCACCCTGTGTTACTGACTGTCTCTCGACTGATGTTAATCCAACTCCCTCACACTGTCACTCAGTAACGCCTCTCCCCCAGCACCCTGTGTTACTGACTGTGTCTGTACTGGTGTTAATCCAGCTCCCTCACACTGTCACTGAGTAACCCCTCTCCCCCAGCACCCTGTGTTACTGACTGTATCTGTACTGATGTTAATCCCGCTCCCTCACACTGTCACTCAGTAACGCCTCTCCCCCAGCACCCTGTGTTACTGACTGTATCTCTACTGATGTTAATCCAGCTCCCTCACACTGCCACTCAGTAACCCCTCTCCCCCAGCACCCTGTGTTACTGCCTGTAACTCTACTGATGTTAATCCAGCTCCCTCACACTGTCACTCAGTAACGCCTCTCCCCCAGCACCCTGTGTTACTGACTGTATCTCTACTGATGTTAATCCAGCTCCCTCACACTGCCACTCAGTACCCCCTCTCCCCCAGCACCGTGTGTTACTGACTGTATCTGCACTGATGTTAATCCAGCTCCCTCACACTGTCACTCAGTAACGCCTCTCCCCCAGCACCCTGTGTTACTGACTGTGTCTGTACTGATGTTAATCCAGCTCCCTCACACTGTCACTCAGTAACCCCTCTCCCCCAGCACCCTGTGTTACTGACTGTATCTGTACTGATGTTAATCCAGCTCCCTCACACTGTCACTCAGTAACCCCTCTCCCCCAGCACCCTGTGTTACTGACTGTAACTCTACTGATGTTAATCCAGCACCCTCACACTCTCACTCAGTAACCTCTCTCCCCGAGCAAACTGTGTTACTGACTGTATCTGTACTGATGTTAATCCAGCTCCCTCACACTGTCACTCAGTAACCCCTCTCCCCCAGCATCCTGTATTACTGACTGTATCTCTACTGATGTTAATCCAGCTCCCTCACACTGTCACTCAGTAACCCCTCTCCCCCAGCACCATGTGTTACTGAGTGTATCTCTACTGATGTTAATCCAGCTGCCTCACACTGTCACTCAGTAACCCCTCTCCCCCAGCACCCTGTGTTACTGACTGTATCTCTACTGATGTTAATCCAGCTCCCTCACACTGTCACTCAGTAACCGCTCTCCCCCAGCACCATGTGTTACTGAGTGTATCTCTACTGATGTTAATCCAGCTGCCTCACACTGTCACTCAGTAACCCCTCTCCCCCAGCACCCTGTGTTACTGACTGTATCTGTACAGGTGTTAATCCAGCTCCCTCACACTGTCACTCTGTAACCCCTCTCACCCCAGCACCCTGTGTTTCTGACTGTATCTCTACTGATGTTAATCCAGCTCCCTCACACTGTCACTCAGTAACCCCTCTCCCCCAGCACCCTGTGTTATTGACTGTATCTCGACTGATGTTAATCCAGCTCCCTCACACTGTCACTCAGTAACGCCTCTCCCCCAGCACCCTGTGTTACTGACTGTATCTCTACTGATGTTAATCCAGCGGCCTCACACTGTCACTCAGTAACGCCTCTCCCCCCAGCACCCTGTGTTACTGACTGTATCTGTACTGATGTCAACCCAGGTCCCTCACACTGTCACTCAGTAACCCCTCTCCCCCAGCACCCTGTGTTACTGACTGTATCTCTACTGATGTTAATCCAGCACCCTCACACTCTCACTCAGTAACCTCTCTCCCCGAGCACGCTGTGTGACTGACTGTATCTGTACTGATGTTAATCCAGCTCCCTCACACTGTCACTCAGTAACCCCTCTTCCCCAGCACCCTGTGTTACTGACTGTATCTCTACTGATGTTAATCCAGCTCCCTCACACTGTCACTCAGTAACCCCTCTCCCCCAGCACCCTGTGTTACTGACTGTATCTGTACTGATGTTAATCCAGCTGCCTCACACTGTCACTCAGTAACCCCTCTCCCCCAGCACACTGTGTTACTGACTGTAACTCTACTGATGTTAATCCAGCTCCCTCACACTGTCACTCAGTAACCCCTCTCCCCCAGCACCCTGTGTTACTGACTGTAACTCTACTGATGTTAATCCAGATCCCTCACACTGTCCCTCAGTAACCCCTCTCCCCCAGCACCCTGTGTTACTGACTGTATCTCTACTGATGTTAATCACGCTCCCTCACACTGTCACTCAGTAACACCTCTCCCCCCAGCACCGTGTGTTACTGACTGTATCTGTACTGATGTTAATCCAGCTCCCTCGCACTGTCACTCAGTAACCCCTCTCCCCCAGCACCCTGTGTTACTGACTGTATCTGTACTGATGTTAATCCAGCTGCCTCACACTGTCACTCAGTAACCCCTCTCCCCCAGCACCATGTGTTACTGACTGTAACTCTACTGATGTTAATCCAGCACCCTCACACTCTCACTCAGTAACCTCTCTCCCCGAGCACACTGTGTTACTGACTGTATCTGTACTGATGTTAATCCAGCTCCCTCACACTGTCACTCAGTAACCCCTCTCCCCCAGCACCCTGTGTTACTGACTGTATCTCTACTGATGTTAATCCAGCTCCCTCACACTGTCCCTCAGTAACCCCTCTCCCCCAGCACCCTGTGTTACTGACTGTATCTCTACTGATGTTAATCCAGCTCCCTCACACTGTCACTCAGTAACCGCTCTCCCCCAGCACCCTGTGTTACTGAGTGTATCTCTACTGATGTTAATCCAGCTGCCTCACACTGTCACTCAGTAACCCCTCTCCCCCAGCACCCTGTGTCATTGACTGTATCTCGACTGTTGTTAATCCAGCTCCCTCACACTGTCACTCAGTAACGCCTCTCCCCCAGCACCCTGTGTTACTGACTGTATCTCTACTGATGTTAATCCAGCTGCCTCACACTGTCACTCAGTAACCCCTCTCCCCCCAGCACCCTGTGTTACTGACTGTATCTGTACTGATGTTAACCCAGGTCCCTCACACTGTCACTCAGTAACCCCTCTCCCCCAGCACCCTGTGTTACTGACTGTATCTGTACTGATGTTAATCCAGCTCCCTCAGACTGTCACTCAGTGACCCCACTCCCCCAGCACCCTGTGTTACTGACTGTATCCCTACTGATGTTAATCCAGCACCCTCACACTCTCACTCAGTAACCTCTCTCCCCGAGCACGCTGTGTTACTGACTGTATCTGTACTGATGTTAATCCAGCTCCCTCACACTGTCACTCAGTAACCCCTCTTCCCCAGCACCCTGTGTTACTGACTGTATCTCTACTGATGTTAATCCAGCTCCCTCACACTGTCACTCAGTAACCCCTCTCCCCCAGCACCCTGTGTTACTGACTGTATCTGTACTGATGTTAATCCAGCTGCCTCACACTGTCACTCAGTAACCCCTCTCCCCCAGCACACTGTGTTACTGACTGTAACTCTACTGATGTTAATCCAGCTCCCTCACCCTGTCACTCAGTAACCCCTCTCCCCCAGCACCCTGTGTTACTGACTGTAACTCTACTGATGTTAATCCAGATCCCTCACACTGTCACTCAGTAACGCCTCTCCCCCAGCACCCTGTGTTACTGACTGTATCTCTACTGATGTTAATCCAGCTCCCTCACACTGCCACTCAGTACCCCCTCTCCCCCAGCACCGTGTGTTACTGACTGTATCTGCACTGATGTTAATCCAGCTCCCTCACACTGTCACTCAGTAACGCCTCTCCCCCAGCACCCTGTGTTACTGACTGTGTCTGTACTGATGTTAATCCAGCTCCCTCACACTGTCACTCAGTAACCCCTCTCCCCCAGCACCCTGTGTTACTGACTGTATCTGTACTGATGTTAATCCAGCTCCCTCACACTGTCACTCAGTAACCCCTCTCCCCCAGCACCCTGTGTTACTGACTGTAACTCTACTGATGTTAATCCAGCACCCTCACACTCTCACTCAGTAACCTCTCTCCCCGAGCACACTGTGTTACTGACTGTATCTGTACTGATGTTAATCCAGCTCCCTCACACTGTCACTCAGTAACCCCTCTCCCCCAGCATCCTGTATTACTGACTGTATCTCTACTGATGTTAATCCAGCTCCCTCACACTGTCACTCAGTAACCCCTCTCCCCCAGCACCCTGTGTTACTGACTGTATCTCTACTGATGTTAATCCAGCTCCCTCACACTGTCACTCAGTAACCGCTCTCCCCCAGCACCATGTGTTACTGAGTGTATCTCTACTGATGTTAATCCAGCTGCCTCACACTGTCACTCAGTAACCCCTCTCCCCCAGCACCCTGTGTTACTGACTGTATCTGTACAGGTGTTAATCCAGCTCCCTCACACTGTCACTCTGTAACCCCTCTCACCCCAGCACCCTGTGTTTCTGACTGTATCTCTACTGATGTTAATCCAGCTCCCTCACACTGTCACTCAGTAACCCCTCTCCCCCAGCACCCTGTGTTATTGACTGTATCTCGACTGATGTTAATCCAGCTCCCTCACACTGTCACTCAGTAACGCCTCTCCCCCAGCACCCTGTGTTACTGACTGTATCTCTACTGATGTTAATCCAGCGGCCTCACACTGTCACTCAGTAACGCCTCTCCCCCCAGCACCCTGTGTTACTGACTGTATCTGTACTGATGTCAACCCAGGTCCCTCACACTGTCACTCAGTAACCCCTCTCCCCCAGCACCCTGTGTTACTGACTGTATCTCTACTGATGTTAATCCAGCACCCTCACACTCTCACTCAGTAACCTCTCTCCCCGAGCACGCTGTGTGACTGACTGTATCTGTACTGATGTTAATCCAGCTCCCTCACACTGTCACTCAGTAACCCCTCTTCCCCAGCACCCTGTGTTACTGACTGTATCTCTACTGATGTTAATCCAGCTCCCTCACACTGTCACTCAGTAACCCCTCTCCCCCAGCACCCTGTGTTACTGACTGTAACTCTACTGATGTTAATCCAGATCCCTCACACTGTCCCTCAGTAACCCCTCTCCCCCAGCACCCTGTGTTACTGACTGTATCTCTACTGATGTTAATCACGCTCCCTCACACTGTCACTCAGTAACACCTCTCCCCCCAGCACCGTGTGTTACTGACTGTATCTGTACTGATGTTAATCCAGCTCCCTCGCACTGTCACTCAGTAACCCCTCTCCCCCAGCACCCTGTGTTACTGACTGTATCTGTACTGATGTTAATCCAGCTGCCTCACACTGTCACTCAGTAACCCCTCTCCCCCAGCACCATGTGTTACTGACTGTAACTCTACTGATGTTAATCCAGCACCCTCACACTCTCACTCAGTAACCTCTCTCCCCGAGCACACTGTGTTACTGACTGTATCTGTACTGATGTTAATCCAGCTCCCTCACACTGTCACTCAGTAACCCCTCTCCCCCAGCACCCTGTGTTACTGACTGTATCTCTACTGATGTTAATCCAGCTCCCTCACACTGTCACTCAGTAACCCCTCTCCCCCAGCACCCTGTGTTACTGACTGTATCTCTACTGATGTTAATCCAGCTCCCTCACACTGTCACTCAGTAACCGCTCTCCCCCAGCACCCTGTGTTACTGAGTGTATCTCTACTGATGTTAATCCAGCTGCCTCACACTGTCACTCAGTAACCCCTCTCCCCCAGCACCCTGTGTCATTGACTGTATCTCGACTGTTGTTAATCCAGCTCCCTCACACTGTCACTCAGTAACGCCTCTCCCCCAGCACCCTGTGTTACTGACTGTATCTCTACTGATGTTAATCCAGCTGCCTCACACTGTCACTCAGTAACCCCTCTCCCCCCAGCACCCTGTGTTACTGACTGTATCTGTACTGATGTTAACCCAGGTCCCTCACACTGTCACTCAGTAACCCCTCTCCCCCAGCACCCTGTGTTACTGACTGTATCTGTACTGATGTTAATCCAGCTCCCTCAGACTGTCACTCAGTGACCCCACTCCCCCAGCACCCTGTGTTACTGACTGTATCCCTACTGATGTTAATCCAGCACCCTCACACTCTCACTCAGTAACCTCTCTCCCCGAGCACGCTGTGTTACTGACTGTATCTGTACTGATGTTAATCCAGCTCCCTCACACTGTCACTCAGTAACCCCTCTTCCCCAGCACCCTGTGTTACTGACTGTATCTCTACTGATGTTAATCCAGCTCCCTCACACTGTCACTCAGTAACCCCTCTCCCCCAGCACCCTGTGTTACTGACTGTATCTGTACTGATGTTAATCCAGCTGCCTCACACTGTCACTCAGTAACCCCTCTCCCCCAGCACACTGTGTTACTGACTGTAACTCTACTGATGTTAATCCAGCTCCCTCACCCTGTCACTCAGTAACCCCTCTCCCCCAGCACCCTGTGTTACTGACTGTAACTCTACTGATGTTAATCCAGATCCCTCACACTGTCCCTCAGTAACCCCTCTCCCCCAGCACCCTGTGTTACTGACTGTATCTCTACTGATGTTAATCACGCTCCCTCACACTGTCACTCAGTAACACCTCTCCCCCCAGCACCCTGTGTTACTGACTGTATCTGTACTGATGTTAATCCAGCTCCCTCACACTGTCACTCAGTAACCCCTCTTCCCCAGCACCCTGTGTTACTGACTGTATCTCTACTGATGTTAATCCAGCTCCCTCACACTGTCACTCAGTAACCCCTCTCCCCCAGCACCCTGTGTTACTGACTGTATCTGTACTGATGTTAATCCAGCTGCCTCACACTGTCACTCAGTAACCCCTCTCCCCCAGCACACTGTGTTACTGACTGTAACTCTACTGATGTTAATCCAGCTCCCTCACCCTGTCACTCAGTAACCCCTCTCCCCCAGCACCCTGTGTTACTGACTGTAACTCTACTGATGTTAATCCAGATCCCTCACACTGTCCCTCAGTAACCCCTCTCCCCCAGCACCCTGTGTTACTGACTGTATCTCTACTGATGTTAATCACGCTCCCTCACACTGTCACTCAGTAACCCCTCTCCCCCAGCACCCTGTGTTACTGACTGTATCTGCACTGATGTTAATCCAGCTCCCTCACACTGTCCCTCAGTAACGCCTCTCCCCCAGCACCCTGTGTTACTGACTGTGTCTGTACTGATGTTAATCCAGCTGCCTCACACTGTCACTCAGTAACCCCTCTCCCCCAGCACCATGTGTTACTGACTGTAACTCTACTGATGTTAATCCAGCTCCCTCACACTGTCACTCAGTAACCCCTCTCCCCCAGCACCCTGTGTTACTGACTGTAACTCTACTGATGTTAATCCAGATCCCTCACACTGTCCCTCAGTAACCCCTCTCCCCCAGCACCCTGTGTTACTGACTGTATCTCTACTGATGTTAATCACGCTCCCTCACACTGTCACTCAGTAACACCTCTCCCCCCAGCACCGTGTGTTACTGACTGTATCTGTACTGATGTTAATCCAGCTCCCTCGCACTGTCACTCAGTAACCCCTCTCCCCCAGCACCCTGTGTTACTGACTGTATCTGTACTGATGTTAATCCAGCTGCCTCACACTGTCACTCAGTAACCCCTCTCCCCCAGCACCATGTGTTACTGACTGTAACTCTACTGATGTTAATCCAGCACCCTCACACTCTCACTCAGTAACCTCTCTCCCCGAGCACACTGTGTTACTGACTGTATCTGTACTGATGTTAATCCAGCTCCCTCACACTGTCACTCAGTAACCCCTCTCCCCCAGCACCCTGTGTTACTGACTGTATCTCTACTGATGTTAATCCAGCTCCCTCACACTGTCACTCAGTAACCCCTCTCCCCCAGCACCCTGTGTTACTGACTGTATCTCTACTGATGTTAATCCAGCTCCCTCACACTGTCACTCAGTAACCGCTCTCCCCCAGCACCCTGTGTTACTGAGTGTATCTCTACTGATGTTAATCCAGCTGCCTCACACTGTCACTCAGTAACCCCTCTCCCCCAGCACCCTGTGTCATTGACTGTATCTCGACTGTTGTTAATCCAGCTCCCTCACACTGTCACTCAGTAACGCCTCTCCCCCAGCACCCTGTGTTACTGACTGTATCTCTACTGATGTTAATCCAGCTGCCTCACACTGTCACTCAGTAACCCCTCTCCCCCCAGCACCCTGTGTTACTGACTGTATCTGTACTGATGTTAACCCAGGTCCCTCACACTGTCACTCAGTAACCCCTCTCCCCCAGCACCCTGTGTTACTGACTGTATCTGTACTGATGTTAATCCAGCTCCCTCAGACTGTCACTCAGTGACCCCACTCCCCCAGCACCCTGTGTTACTGACTGTATCCCTACTGATGTTAATCCAGCACCCTCACACTCTCACTCAGTAACCTCTCTCCCCGAGCACGCTGTGTTACTGACTGTATCTGTACTGATGTTAATCCAGCTCCCTCACACTGTCACTCAGTAACCCCTCTTCCCCAGCACCCTGTGTTACTGACTGTATCTCTACTGATGTTAATCCAGCTCCCTCACACTGTCACTCAGTAACCCCTCTCCCCCAGCACCCTGTGTTACTGACTGTATCTGTACTGATGTTAATCCAGCTGCCTCACACTGTCACTCAGTAACCCCTCTCCCCCAGCACACTGTGTTACTGACTGTAACTCTACTGATGTTAATCCAGCTCCCTCACCCTGTCACTCAGTAACCCCTCTCCCCCAGCACCCTGTGTTACTGACTGTAACTCTACTGATGTTAATCCAGATCCCTCACACTGTCCCTCAGTAACCCCTCTCCCCCAGCACCCTGTGTTACTGACTGTATCTCTACTGATGTTAATCACGCTCCCTCACACTGTCACTCAGTAACACCTCTCCCCCCAGCACCCTGTGTTACTGACTGTATCTGTACTGATGTTAATCCAGCTCCCTCACACTGTCACTCAGTAACCCCTCTTCCCCAGCACCCTGTGTTACTGACTGTATCTCTACTGATGTTAATCCAGCTCCCTCACACTGTCACTCAGTAACCCCTCTCCCCCAGCACCCTGTGTTACTGACTGTATCTGTACTGATGTTAATCCAGCTGCCTCACACTGTCACTCAGTAACCCCTCTCCCCCAGCACACTGTGTTACTGACTGTAACTCTACTGATGTTAATCCAGCTCCCTCACCCTGTCACTCAGTAACCCCTCTCCCCCAGCACCCTGTGTTACTGACTGTAACTCTACTGATGTTAATCCAGATCCCTCACACTGTCCCTCAGTAACCCCTCTCCCCCAGCACCCTGTGTTACTGACTGTATCTCTACTGATGTTAATCACGCTCCCTCACACTGTCACTCAGTAACCCCTCTCCCCCAGCACCCTGTGTTACTGACTGTATCTGCACTGATGTTAATCCAGCTCCCTCACACTGTCCCTCAGTAACGCCTCTCCCCCAGCACCCTGTGTTACTGACTGTGTCTGTACTGATGTTAATCCAGCTGCCTCACACTGTCACTCAGTAACCCCTCTCCCCCAGCACCATGTGTTACTGACTGTAACTCTACTGATGTTAATCCAGCACCCTCACACTCTCACTCAGTAACCTCTCTCCCCGAGCACACTGTGTTACTGACTGTATCTGTACTGATGTTAATCCAGCTCCCTCACACTGTCACTCAGTAACCCCTCTCCCCCAGCACCCTGTGTTACTGAATGTATCTCTACTGATGTTAATCCAGCTGCCTCACACTGTCACTCAGTAACCCCTCTCCCCCACCACCCTGTGTTATTGACTGTATCTCGACTGTTGTTAATCCAGCTCCCTCACACTGTCACTCAGTAACGCCTCGCCCCCAGCACCCTGTGTTACTGACTGTATCTCTACTGATGTTAATCCAGCTGCCTCACACTGTCACTCAGTAACCCCTCTCCCCCCAGCACCCTGTGTTACTGACTGTATCTGTACTGATGTTAACCCAGGTCCCTCACACTGTCACTCAGTAACCCCTCTCCCCCAGCACCCTGTGTTACTGACTGTATCCCTACTGATGTTAATCCAGCACCCTCACACTCTCACTCAGTACCCTCTCTCCCCGAGCACGCTGTGTTACTGACTGTATCTGTACTGATGTTAATCCAGCTCCCTCACACTGTCACTCAGTAACCCCTCTTCCCCAGCACCCTGTGTTACTGACTGTATCTCTACTGATGTTAATCCAGCTCCCTCACACTGTCACTCAGTAACCCCTCTCCCCCAGCACCCTGTGTTACTGACTGTATCTGTACTGATGTTAATCCAGCTGCCTCACACTGTCACTCAGTAACCCCTCTCCCCCAGCACCCTGTGTTACTGACTGTAACTCTACTGATGTTAATCCAGCTCCCTCAGACTGTCACTCAGTAACCCCTCTCCCCCAGCACCCTGTGTTACTGACTGTAACTCTACTGATGTTAATCCAGATCCCTCACACTGTCACTCAGTAACCCCTCTCCCCCAGCACCCTGTGTTACTGACTGTATCTCTACTGATGTTAAGCCAGCTCCCTCACACTGTCACTCAGTAACCCCTCTCCCCCTAGCACCCTGTGTTACTGACTGTATCTGTACTGATGTTAAGCCAGGTCCCTCACACTGTCACTCAGTAACCCCTCTCCCCCAGCACCCTGTGTTACTGACTGTATCTGTACTGATGTTAATCCAGCTCCCTCACACTGTCACTCAGTAACGCCTCTCCCCCAGCACCCTGTGTTACTGACTGTATCTGTACTGATGTTAATCCAGCTCCCTCGCACTGTCACTCAGTAACCCCTCCCCCCAGCACCCTGTGTTACTGACTGTAACTCTACTGATGTTAATCCAGCACCCTCACACTCTCACTCAGTAACCCCTCTCCCCCAGCACCCTGTGTTACTGACTGTATCTGTACAGGTGTTAATCCAGCTCCCTCACACTGTCACTCTGTAACCCCTCTCACCCCAGCACCCTGTGTTTCTGACTGTATCTCTACTGATGTTAATCCAGCTCCCTCACACTGTCACTCAGTAACCCCTCTCCCCCAGCACCCTGTGTTATTGACTGTATCTCGACTGATGTTAATCCAGCTCCCTCACACTGTCACTCAGTAACGCCTCTCCCCCAGCACCCTGTGTTACTGACTGTATCTGTACTGATGTTAACCCAGGTCCCTCACACTGTCACTCAGTAAACCATCTCCCCCAGCACCCTGTGTTACTGACTGTATCTCTACTTTTGTTAATCCAACACCCTCACACTCTCACTCTGTAACCTCTCTCCCCGAGCACGCTGTGTTACTGACTGTATCTGTACAGATGTTAATCCAGCTCCCTCACACTGTCACTCTGTAACCCCTCTTCCCCAGCACCCTGTGTTACTGACTGTATCTCTACTGATGTTAATCCAGCTCCCTCACACTGTCACTCAGTAACCCCTCTCCCCCAGCACCCTGTGTTACTGACTGTATCTGTACTGATGTTAATCCAGCTGCCTCACACTGTCACTCAGTAACCCCTCTCCCCCAGCACCCTGTGTTACTGACTGTAACTCTACTGATGTTAATCCAGCTCCCTCACACTGTCACTCAGTAACCCCTCTCGTCCCCAGCACCCTGTGTTACTGACTGTATCTGTACAGGTGTTAATCCAGATCCCTCACACTGTCACTCAGTAACCCCTCTCCCCCAGCACACTGTGTTACTGACTGTATCTCTACTGATGTTAATCACGCTCCCTCACACTGTCACTCAGTAAGCCCTCTCCCCCAGCACCCTGTGTTATTGACTGTATCTCTACTGATGTTAATCACGCTCCCTCACACTGTCACTCAGTAACCCCTCTCCCCCAGCACCGTGTGTTACTGACTGTATCTGTACTGATGTTAATCCAGCTCCCTCACACTCTCACTCTGTAACCCCTCTCACCCCTGCACCCTGTGTTACTGACTGTATCTCTACTGATGTTAATCCAGCTCCATCACACTGTCACTCAGTAACCCCTCTCCCGCAGCACCCTGTGTTACTGAGTGTATCTTTACTGATGTTAATCCAGCTCCCTCGCACTGTCACTCAGTAACCCCTCTCCCCCAGCACCCTGTGTTACTGACTGTAACTCTACTGATGTTAATCCAGCACCCTCACACTCTCACTCAGTAACCTCTCTCCCCGAGCACACTGTGTTACTGACTGTATCTGTACTGATGTTAATCCAGCTCCCTCACACTGTCACTCAGTAACCCCTCTCCCCCAGCACCCTGTGTTACTGACTGTATCTCTACTGATGTTAATCCAGCTCCCTCACACTGCCACTCAGTAACCCCTCTCCCCCAGCACCCTGTGTTACTGACTGTATCTCTACTGATGTTAATCCAGCTCCCTCACACTGTCACTCAGTAACCCCTCTCCCCCAGCACCCTGTGTTACTGACTGTATCTCTACTGATGTTAATCCAGCTCCCTCACACTGTCACTCAGTAACCCCTCTCCCCCAGCACCCAGTGTTACTGACTGTATCTGTACAGGTGTTAATCCAGCTCCCTCACACTGTTATTCTGTAACCCCTCTCACCCCTGCACCCTGTGTTTCTGACTGTATCTCTACTGATGTTAATCCAGCTCCCTCACACTGTCACTCAGTAACCCCTCTCCCCCAGCACCCTGTGTTACTGACTGTCTCTCGACTGATGTTAATCCAGCTCCCTCACACTGTCACTCAGTAACCCCTCTCCCACAGCACCCTGTGTTACTGACTGTATCTCTACTGATGTTAATCCAGCTCCCTCACACTGTCACTCAGTAACCCCTCTCCCCCAGCACCCTGTGTTACTGACTGTATCTGTACTGATGTTAATCCAGCTGCCTCACACTGTCACTCAGTAACCCCTTTCCCCCAGCACCCTGTGTTACTGACTGTATCTGTACTGATGTTAATCCAGCTCCCTCACACTGTCACTCAGTAACGCCTCTCCCCCAGCACCCTGTGTTACTGACTGTGTCTGTACTGGTGTTAATCTATCTCCCTCACACTGTCACTCAGTAACGCCTCTCCCCCAGCACCCTGTGTTACTGACTGTATCTCTACTGATGTTAATCCAGCTCCCTCACGCTGCCACTCAGTAACCCCTCTCCTCCAGCACCCTGTGTTACTGCCTGTATCTCTACTGATGTTAATCCAGCTCCCTCACACTGCCACTCAGTAACCCCTCTCCCCCAGCACCCTGTGTTACTGACTGTATCTGTACTGATGTTAATCCAGGTCCCTCACACTGTCACTCAGTAACCCCTCTCCCCCAGCACACTGTGTTACTGACTGTATCTGTACTGATGTTAATCCAGCTCCCTCACACTGTCACTCAGTAACCCCTCTCCCCCAGCACCCTGTGTTACTGACTGTATCTGTACTGATGTTAATCCAGCTCCCTCACACTGTCACTCAGTAACCCCTCTCCCCCAGCACCCTGTGTTACTGACTGTATCTCTACTGATGTTAATCCAGCTCCCTCACACTGTCACTCAGGAACCGCTCTCCCCCAGCACCCTGTGTTACTGAGTGTATCTCTACTGATGTTAATCCAGCTGCCTCACACTGTCACTCAGTAAACCCTCTCCCCCAGCACCCTGTGTTACTGACTGTATCTGTACTGATGTTAATCCAGCTCCCTCACACTGTCACACAGTAACCTCTCTCCCCCAGCACCCTGTGTTACTGACTGTATCTCTACTGATGTTAATCCAGCTCCCTCACACTGTCACTCAGTAACCCCTCTCCCCCAGCACCCTGTGTTACTGACTGTACCTCTACTGATGTTAATCCAGCTGCCTCACACTGTCACTCAGTAACCCCTCTCCCCCAGCACCCTGTGTTACTGACTGTATCTGTACAGGTATTAATCCAGCTGCCTCACACTGTCACTGTGTAACCCCTCTCACCCCAGCACCCTGTGTTTCTGACTGTATCTCTACTGATGTTAATCCAGATCCCTCACACTGCCACTCAGTACCCCCTCTCCCCCAGCACCGTGTGTTACTGACTGTATCTGCTCTGATGTTAATCCAGCTCCCTCACACTGTCACTCAGTAACGCCTCTCCCCCAGCACCCTGTGTTACTGACTGTGTCTGTACTGATGTTAATCCAGCTCCCTCACACTGTCACTCAGTAACCCCTCTCCCCCAGCACCCTGTGTTACTGACTGTATCTGTACTGATGTTAATCCAGCTCCCTCACACTGTCACTCAGTAACCCCTCTCCCCAGCACCCTGTGTTACTGACTGTATCTCTACTGAAGTTAATCCAGCTCCCTCACACTGTCACTCAGTAACCCCTCTCCCCCAGCACCCTGTGTTACTGACTGTATCTCTACTGATGTTAATCCAGCTCCCTCACACTGTTACTCAGTAACCGCTCTCCCCCAGCACCCTGTGTTACTGAGTGTATCTCTACTGATGATAATCCAGTTGCCTCACACTGTCACTCAGTAACCCCTCTCACCCCAGCACCCTGTGTTTCTGACTGTATCTCTACTGATGTTAATCCAGCTCCCTCACACTGTCACTCAGTAACCCCTCTCCCCCAGCACCCTATGTTATTGACTGTATCTCGACTGATGTTAATCCAGCTACCTCACACTGTCACTCAGTAACGCCTCTCCCCCAGCACCCTGTGTTACTGACTGTATCTCTACTGATGTTAATCCAGCTGCCTCACACTGTCACTCAGTAACCCCTCTCCCCCCAGCACCCTGTGTTACTGACTGTATCTGTACTGATGTTAAACCAGGTCCCTCACACTGTCACTCAGTATCCCCTCTCCCCCAGCACCGTGTGTTACTGACTGTATCTGCACTGATGTTAATCCAGCTCCATCACACTGTCACTCAGTAACCCCTCTCCCGCAGCACCCTGTGTTACTGACTGTATCTTGACTGATGTTAATCCAGCTCCCTCACACTGTCACTCAGTAACCCCTCTCCCCAGCACCCTGTGTTACTGACTGTATCTGTACTGATGTTAATACAGGTCCCTCACACTGTCACTCAGTAACCCCTTTCCCCCAGCACCCTGTGTTACTGACTGTATCTGTACTGATGTTAATCCAGCTCCCTCACACTGTCACTCAGTAACGCCTCTCCCCCAGCACCCTGTGTTACTGACTGTGTCTGTACTGGTGTTAATCTATCTCCCTCACACTGTCACTCAGTAACGCCTCTCCCCCAGCACCCTGTGTTACTGACTGTATCTCTACTGATGTTAATCCAGCTCCCTCACGCTGCCACTCAGTAACCCCTCTCCTCCAGCACCCTGTGTTACTGCCTGTATCTCTACTGATGTTAATCCAGCTCCCTCACACTGCCACTCAGTAACCCCTCTCCCCCAGCACCCTGTGTTACTGACTGTATCTGTACTGATGTTAATCCAGGTCCCTCACACTGTCACTCAGTAACCCCTCTCCCCCAGCACACTGTGTTACTGACTGTATCTGTACTGATGTTAATCCAGCTCCCTCACACTGTCACTCAGTAACCCCTCTCCCCCAGCACCCTGTGTTACTGACTGTATCTGTACTGATGTTAATCCAGCTCCCTCACACTGTCACTCAGTAACCCCTCTCCCCCAGCACCCTGTGTTACTGACTGTATCTCTACTGATGTTAATCCAGCTCCCTCACACTGTCACTCAGGAACCGCTCTCCCCCAGCACCCTGTGTTACTGAGTGTATCTCTACTGATGTTAATCCAGCTGCCTCACACTGTCACTCAGTAAACCCTCTCCCCCAGCACCCTGTGTTACTGACTGTATCTGTACTGATGTTAATCCAGCTCCCTCACACTGTCACACAGTAACCTCTCTCCCCCAGCACCCTGTGTTACTGACTGTATCTCTACTGATGTTAATCCAGCTCCCTCACACTGTCACTCAGTAACCCCTCTCCCCCAGCACCCTGTGTTACTGACTGTACCTCTACTGATGTTAATCCAGCTGCCTCACACTGTCACTCAGTAACCCCTCTCCCCCAGCACCCTGTGTTACTGACTGTATCTGTACAGGTATTAATCCAGCTGCCTCACACTGTCACTCTGTAACCCCTCTCACCCCAGCACCCTGTGTTTCTGACTGTATCTCTACTGATGTTAATCCAGATCCCTCACACTGCCACTCAGTACCCCCTCTCCCCCAGCACCGTGTGTTACTGACTGTATCTGCACTGATGTTAATCCAGCTCCCTCACACTGTCACTCAGTAACGCCTCTCCCCCAGCACCCTGTGTTACTGACTGTGTCTGTACTGATGTTAATCCAGCTCCCTCACACTGTCACTCAGTAACCCCTCTCCCCCAGCACCCTGTGTTACTGACTGTATCTGTACTGATGTTAATCCAGCTCCCTCACACTGTCACTCAGTAACCCCTCTCCCCAGCACCCTGTGTTACTGACTGTATCTCTACTGAAGTTAATCCAGCTCCCTCACACTGTCACTCAGTAACCTCTCTCCCCCAGCACCCTGTGTTACTGACTGTATCTCTACTGATGTTAATCCAGCTCCCTCACACTGTTACTCAGTAACCGCTCTCCCCCAGCACCCTGTGTTACTGAGTGTATCTCTACTGATGATAATCCAGTTGCCTCACACTGTCACTCAGTAACCCCTCTCACCCCAGCACCCTGTGTTTCTGACTGTATCTCTACTGATGTTAATCCAGCTCCCTCACACTGTCACTCAGTAACCCCTCTCCCCCAGCACCCTGTGTTATTGACTGTATCTCGACTGATGTTAATCCAGCTACCTCACACTGTCACTCAGTAACGCCTCTCCCCCAGCACCCTGTGTTACTGACTGTATCTCTACTGATGTTAATCCAGCTGCCTCACACTGTCACTCAGTAACCCCTCTCCCCCCAGCACCCTGTGTTACTGACTGTATCTGTACTGATGTTAACCCAGGTCCCTCACACTGTCACTCAGTATCCCCTCTCCCCCAGCACCCTGTGTTACTGACTGTATCTGCACTGATGTTAATCCAGCTCCATCACACTGTCACTCAGTAACCCCTCTCCCGCAGCACCCTGTGTTACTGACTGTATCTTGACTGATGTTAATCCAGCTCCCTCACACTGTCACTCAGTAACCCCTCTCCCCAGCACCCTGTGTTACTGACTGTATCTCTACTGAAGTTAATCCAGCTCCCTCACACTGTCACTCAGTAACCTCTCTCCCCCAGCACCCTGTGTTACTGACTGTATCTCTACTGATGTTAATCCAGCTCCCTCACACTGTTACTCAGTAACCGCTCTCCCCCAGCACCCTGTGTTACTGAGTGTATCTCTACTGATGATAATCCAGTTGCCTCACACTGTCACTCAGTAACCCCTCTCACCCCAGCACCCTGTGTTTCTGACTGTATCTCTACTGATGTTAATCCAGCTCCCTCACACTGTCACTCAGTAACCCCTCTCCCCCAGCACCCTGTGTTATTGACTGTATCTCGACTGATGTTAATCCAGCTCCCTCACACTGTCACTCAGTAACGCCTATCCCCCAGCACCCTGTGTTACTGACTGTATCTCTACTGATGTTAATCCAGCTGCCTCACACTGTCACTCAGTAACCCCTCTCCCCCCAGCACCCTGTGTTACTGACTGTATCTGTACTGATGTTAACCCAGGTCCCTCACACTGTCACTCAGTAACCCCTCTCCCCCAGCACCCTGTGTTACTGACTATCTCTACTGATGTTAATACAGCACCCTCACACTCTCACTCAGTAACCTCTCTCCCCGAGCACACTGTGTTACTGACTGTATCTGTACTGATGTTAATCCATCTCCCTCACACTGTCACTCAGTAACCCCTCTCCCCCCAGCACCCTGTGTTACTGACTGTATCTCTACTGATGTTAATCCAGCGCCCTCACACTGTCACTCAGTAACACCTCTCCCCCAGCACCCTGTGTTACTGACTGTAACTCTACTGATGTTAATCCAGCACCCTCACACTCTCACTCAGTCACCTCTCTCCCCGAGCACACTGTGTTACTGACTGTATCTGTACTGATGTTAATCCAGCTCCCTCACACTGTCACTCAGTAACCCCTCTCCCCCAGCACCCTGTGTTACTGACTGTATCTCTACTGATGTTAATCCAGCTCCATCACACTGTCACTCAGTAACCCCTCTCCCCCAGCACCCTGTGTTACTGACTGTATCTCTACTGATGTTAATCCAGCTCCCTCACACTGTCACTCAGTAACCCCTCTCCCCCAGCACCCTGTGTTACTGACTGTATCTCTACTGATGTTAATCCAGCTCCCTCACACTGTCACTCAGTAACCCCTCTCCCGCAGCACCGTGTGTTACTGACTGTATCTCTACTGATGTTAATCCAGCACCGTCACACTCTCACTCAGTAACCTCTCTCCCCGAGCACACTCTGTTACTGACTGTATCTGTACTGATGTTAATCCAGCTCCCTCACACTGTCACTCAGTAACCTCTCTCCCCCAGCACCCTGTGTTACTGACTGTATCTCTACTGATGTTAATCCAGCTCCCTCACACTGTCACTCAGTAACCCCTCTCCCCCAGCACCCTGTGTTACTGACTGTATCTCTGCTGATGTTAATCCAGCTGCCTCACACTGTCACTCAGTAACCCCTCTCCCCCAGCACCCTGTGTGACTGACTGTATCTGTACAGGAGTTAACCCAGCTCCCTCACACTGTTATTCTGTAACCCCTCTCACCCCTGCATCCTGTGTTTCTGACTGTATCTCTACTGATGTTAATCCAGCTCCCTCACACTGTCACTCAGTAACCCCTCTCCCCCAGCACCCTGTGTTACTGACTGTCTCTCGACTGATGTTAATCCAGCTCCCTCACACTGTCACTCAGTAACGCCTCTCCCCCAGCACCCTGTGTTACTGACTGTATCTCTACTGATGTTAATCCAGCTCCCTCACACTGTCACTCAGTAACCCCTCTCCCCCAGCACCCTGTGTTACTGACTGTATCTGTACTGATGTTAATCCAGCTGCCTCACACTGTCACTCAGTAACCCCTCTCCCCCAGCACCCTGTGTTACTGACTGTATCTGTACTGATGTTAATCCAGGTCCCTCACACTGTCACTCAGTAACGCCTCTCCCCCAGCACCCTGTGTTACTGACTGTATCTCTACTGATGTTAATCCAGTTGCCTCACACTGTCACTCAGTAACCCCTCTCCCCCCAGCACCCTGTGTTACTGACTGTATCTGTACTGATGTTAACCCAGGTCCCTCACACTGTCACTCAGTAACCCCTCTCCCCCAGCACCCTGTGTTACTGACTATCTCTACTGATGTTAATACAGCACCCTCACACTCTCACTCAGTAACCTCTCTCCCCGAGCACGCTGTGTTACTGACTGTATCTGTACTGATGTTAATCCAGCTCCCTCACACTGTCACTCAGTAACCCCTCTCCCCCAGCACCCTGTGTTACTGACTGTATCTGTACTGATGTTAATCCAGCTGCCTCACACTGTCACTCAGTAACCCCTCTCCCCCAGCACCCTGTGTTACTGACTGTATCTGTACTGATGTTAATCCAGGTCCCTCACACTGTCACTCAGTAACGCCTCTCCCCCAGCACCCTGTGTTACTGACTGTATCTCTACTGATGTTAATCCAGTTGCCTCACACTGTCACTCAGTAACCCCTCTCCCCCCAGCACCCTGTGTTACTGACTGTATCTGTACTGATGTTAACCCAGGTCCCTCACACTGTCACTCAGTAACCCCTCTCCCCCCAGCACCCTGTGTTACTGACTGTATCTGTACTGATGTTAACCCAGCTCCCTCACACTCTCACTCAGTAACCTCTCTCCCCGAGCACGCTGTGTTACTGACTGTATCTGTACTGATGTTAAGCCAGGTCCCTCACACTGTCACTCAGTATCCCCTCTCCCCCAGCACCCTGTGTTACTGACTGTATCTGTACTGATGTTAATCCAGGTCCCTCACACTGTCACTCAGTAACGCCTCTCCCCCAGCACCCTGTGTTACTGACTGTATCTCTACTGATGTTAATCCAGTTGCCTCACACTGTCACTCAGTAACCCCTCTCCCCCCAGCACCCTGTGTTACTGACTGTATCTGTACTGATGTTAACCCAGGTCCCTCACACTGTCACTCAGTAACCCCTCTCCCCCCAGCACCCTGTGTTACTGACTGTATCTGTACTGATGTTAACCCAGCTCCCTCACACTCTCACTCAGTAACCTCTCTCCCCGAGCACGCTGTGTTACTGACTGTATCTGTACTGATGTTAAGCCAGGTCCCTCACACTGTCACTCAGTATCCCCTCTCCCCCAGCACCCTGTGTTACTGACTGTATCTGTACTGATGTTAATCCAGCTCCCTCACACTGTCACTCAGTATCCCCTCTCCCCCAGCACCGTGTGTTACTGACTGTATCTGCACTGATGTTAATCCAGCTCCCTCACACTGTCACTCAGTTCCCCTCTCCCCCAGCACCCTGTGTTCCTGACTGTATCTGTACTGATGTTAATCCAGCTCCCTCACACTGTCACTCAGTATCCCCTCTCCCCCAGCACCGTGTGTTACTGACTGTATCTGCACTGATGTTAATCCAGCTCCCTCACACTGTCACTCAGTAACCCCTCTCCCCCAGCACCCTGTGTTACTGACTGTGTCTGTACTGATGTTAATCCAGCTTCCTCACACTCTCACTCTGTAACCCCTCTCACCCCTGCACCCTGTGTTACTGACTGTATCTCTACTGATGTTAATCCAGCTCCATCACACTGTCACTCAGTAACCCCTCTCCCACAGCACCCTGTGTTACAGACTGTATCTTTACTGATGTTAATCCAGCTCCCTCACACTGTCACTCAGTAACCCCTCTCCCCCAGCACCCTGTGTTACTGACTGTATCTCTACTGATGTTAATCCAGCGCCCTCACACTGTCACTCAGTAACACCTCTCCCCCAGCACCCTGTGTTACTGACTGTAACTCTACTGATGTTAATCCAGCACCCTCACACTCTCACTCAGTCACCTCTCTCCCCGAGCACACTGTGTTACTGACTGTATCTGTACTGATGTTAATCCAGCTCCCTCACACTGTCACTCAGTAACCCCTCTCCCCCAGCACCCTGTGTTACAGACTGTATCTCTACTGATGTTAATCCAGCTCCCTCACACTGCCACTCAGTAACCCCTCTCCCCCAGCACCCTGTGTTACTGACTGTATCTCTACTGATGTTAATCACGCTCCCTCACACTGTCACTCAGTAACCCCTCTCCCCCCAGCACCCTGTGTTACTGACTGTATCTCTACTGATGTTAATCCAGCTCCATCACACTGTCACTCTGTAACCCCTCTCCCGCAGCACCGTGTGTTACTGACTGTATCTGTACTGATGTTAATCCAGCTCCCTCACACTGTCACTCAGTCACCCCTCTCCCACAGCACCCTGTGTTACTGACTGTAACTCTACTGATGTTAATCCAGCACCGTCACACTCTCACTCAGTCACCTCTCTCCCCGAGCACACTCTGTTACTGACTGTATCTGTACTGATGTTAATCCAGCTCCCTCACACTGTCACTCAGTAACCCCTCTCCCCCAGCACCCTGTGTTACTGACTGTATCTCTACTGATGTTAATCCAGCTCCCTCACACTGTCACTCAGTAACCCCTCTCCCCCAGCACCCTGTGTTACTGACTGTATCTCTGCTGATGTTAATCCAGCTGCCTCACACTGTCACTCAGTAACCCCTCTCCCCCAGCACACTGTGTGACTGACTGTATCTGTACAGGTGTTAATCCAGCTCCCTCACACTGTTATTCTGTAACCCCTCTCACCCCTGCACCCTGTGTTTCTGACTGTATCTCTACTGATGTTAATCCAGCTCCCTCACACTGTCACTCAGTAACCCCTCTCCCCCAGCACCCTGTGTTACTGACTGTCTCTCGACTGATGTTAATCCAGCTCCCTCACACTGTCACTCAGTAACGCCTCTCCCCCAGCACCCTGTGTTACTGACTGTATCTCTACTGATGTTAATCCAGCTCCCTCACACTGTCACTCAGTAACCCCTCTCCCCCAGCACCCTGTGTTACTGACTGTATCTGTACTGATGTTAATCCAGCTGCCTCACACTGTCACTCAGTAACCCCTCTCCCCCAGCACCCTGTGTTACTGACTGTATCTGTACTGATGTTAATCCAGCTCCCTCACACTGTCACTCAGTAACCCCTCTCCCCCAGCACCCTGTGTTACTGACTGTAACTCTACTGATGTTAATCCAGCACCCTCACACTCTCACTCAGTAACCCCTCTCCCCCAGCACCCTGTGTTACTGACTGTATCTGTCCAGGTGTTAATCCAGCTCCCTCACACTGTCACTCTGTAACCCCTCTCACCCCAGCACCCTGTGTTTCTGACTGTATCTCTACTGATGTTAATCCAGCTCCCTCACACTGTCACTCAGTAACCCCTCTCCCCCAGCACCCTGTGTTATTGACTGTATCTCGACTGATGTTAATCCAGCTCCCTCACACTGTCACTCAGTAACGCCTCTCCCCCAGCACCCTGTGTTACTGACTGTATCTCTACTGATGTTAATCCAGCTGCCTCACACTGTCACTCAGTAACCCCTCTCCCCCCAGCACCCTGTGTTACTGACTGTATCTGTACTGATGTTAACCCAGGTCCCTCACACTGTCACTCAGTAAACCCTCTCCCCCAGCACCCTGTGTTACTGACTGTATCTCTACTTTTGTTAATCCAGCACCCTCACACTCTCACTCTGTAACCTCTCTCCCCGAGCACGCTGTGTTACTGACTGTATCTGTACAGATGTTAATCCAGCTCCCTCACACTGTCACTCTGTAACCCCTCTTCCCCAGCACCCTGTGTTACTGACTGTATCTCTACTGATGTTAATCCAGCTCCCTCACACTGTCACTCAGTAACCCCTCTCCCCCAGCACCCTGTGTTACTGACTGTATCTGTACTGATGTTAATCCAGCTGCCTCACACTGTCACTCAGTAACCCCTCTCCCCCAGCACCCTGTGTTACTGACTGTAACTCTACTGATGCTAATCCAGCTCCCTCACACTGTCACTCAGTAACCCCTCTCCCCCAGCACCCTGTGTTACTGACTGTATCTGTACAGGTGTTAATCCAGATCCCTCACACTGTCACTCAGTAACCCCTCTCCCCCAGCACACTGTGTTACTGACTGTATCTCTACTGATGTTAATCACGCTCCCTCACACTGTCACTCAGTAACCCCTCTCCCCCAGCACCGTGTGTTACTGACTGTATCTGTACTGATGTTAATCCAGCTCCCTCACACTCTCACTCTGTAACCCCTCTCACCCCTGCACCCTGTGTTACTGACTGTATCTCTACTGATGTTAATCCAGCTCCATCACACTGTCACTCAGTAACCCCTCTCCCGCAGCACCCTGTGTTACTGACTGTATCTTTACTGATGTTAATCCAGCTCCCTCGCACTTTCACTCAGTAACCCCTCTCCCCCAGCACCCTGTGTTACTGACTGTAACTCTACTGATGTTAATCCAGCACCCTCACACTCTCACTCAGTAACCTCTCTCCCCGAGCACACTGTGTTACTGACTGTATCTGTACTGATGTTAATCCAGCTCCCTCACACTGTCACTCAGTAACCCCTCTCCCCCAGCACCCTGTGTTACTGACTGTATCTCTACTGATGTTAATCCAGCTCCCTCACACTGCCACTCAGTAACCCCTCTCCCCCAGCACCCTGTGTTACTGACTGTATCTCTACTGATGTTAATCACGCTCCCTCACACTGTCACTCAGTAACCCCTCTCCCCCCAGCACCCTGTGTTACTGACTGTATGTCTACTGATGTTAATCCAGCTCCATCACACTGTCACTCAGTAACCCCTCTCCCGCAGCACCGTGTGTTACTGACTGTATCTGTACTGATGTTAATCCAGCTCCCTCACACTGTCACTCAGTAACCCCTCTCCCACAGCACCCTGTGTTACTGACTGTAACTCTACTGATGTTAATCCAGCACCCTCACACTCTCACTCAGTAACCACTCTCCCCGAGCACACTGTGTTACTGACTGTATCTGTACTGATGTTAATCCAGCTCCCTCACACTGTCACTCAGTAACCCCTCTCCCCCAGCACCCTGTGTTACTGACTGTATCTCTACTGATGTTAATCCAGCTGCCTCACACTGTCACTCAGTAACCCCTCTCCCCCAGCACCCTGTGTTACTGACTGTATCTGTACAGGTGTTAATCCAGCTCCCTCACACTGTTATTCTGTAACCCCTCTCACCCCTGCACCCTGTGTTTCTGACTGTATCTCTACTGATGTTAATCCAGCTCCCTCACACTGTCACTCAGTAACCCCTCTCCCCCAGCACCCTGTGTTACTGACTGTATCTCTACTTTTGTTAATCCAGCACCCTCACACTCTCACTCTGTAACCTCTCTCCCCGAGCACGCTGTGTTACTGACTGTATCTGTACAGATGTTAATCCAGCTCCCTCACACTGTCACTCTGTAACCCCTCTTCCCCAGCACCCTGTGTTACTGACTGTATCTCTACTGATGTTAATCCAGCTCCCTCACACTGTCACTCAGTAACCCCTCTCCCCCAGCACCCTGTGTTACTGACTGTATCTGTACTGATGTTAATCCAGCTGCCTCACACTGTCACTCAGTAACCCCTCTCCCCCAGCACCCTGTGTTACTGACTGTAACTCTACTGATGCTAATCCAGCTCCCTCACACTGTCACTCAGTAACCCCTCTCCCCCAGCACCCTGTGTTACTGACTGTATCTGTACAGGTGTTAATCCAGATCCCTCACACTGTCACTCAGTAACCCCTCTCCCCCAGCACACTGTGTTACTGACTGTATCTCTACTGATGTTAATCACGCTCCCTCACACTGTCACTCAGTAAGCCCTCTCCCCCAGCACCCTGTGTTATTGACTGTATCTCTACTGATGTTAATCACGCTCCCTCACACTGTCACTCAGTAACCCCTCTCCCCCAGCACCGTGTGTTACTGACTGTATCTGTACTGATGTTAATCCAGCTCCCTCACACTCTCACTCTGTAACCCCTCTCACCCCTGCACCCTGTGTTACTGACTGTATCTCTACTGATGTTAATCCAGCTCCATCACACTGTCACTCAGTAACTCCTCTCCCGCAGCACCCTGTGTTACTGACTGTATCTCTACTGATGTTAATCCAGCTCCATCACACTGTCACTCAGTAACCCCTCTCCCGCAGCACCCTGTGTTACTGACTGTAACTCTACTGATGTTAATCCAGCACCCTCACACTCTCACTCAGTAACCTCTCTCCCCGAGCACACTGTGTTACTGACTGTATCTGTACTGATGTTAATCCAGCTCCCTCACACTGCCACTCAGTAACCCCTCTCCCCCAGCACCCTGTGTTACTGACTGTATCTCTACTGATGTTAATCACGCTCCCTCACACTGTCACTCAGTAACCCCTCTCCCCCCAGCACCCTGTGTTACTGACTGTATGTCTACTGATGTTAATCCAGCTCCATCACACTGTCACTCAGTAACCCCTCTCCCGCAGCACCGTGTGTTACTGACTGTATCTGTACTGATGTTAATCCAGCTCCCTCACACTGTCACTCAGTAACCCCTCTCCCACAGCACCCTGTGTTACTGACTGTAACTCTACTGATGTTAATCCAGCACCCTCACACTCTCACTCAGTAACCACTCTCCCCGAGCACACTGTGTTACTGACTGTATCTGTACTGATGTTAATCCAGCTCCCTCACACTGTCACTCAGTAACCCCTCTCCCCCAGCACCCTGTGTTACTGACTGTATCTCTACTGATGTTAATCCAGCTGCCTCACACTGTCACTCAGTAACCCCTCTCCCCCAGCACCCTGTGTTACTGACTGTATCTGTACAGGTGTTAATCCAGCTCCCTCACACTGTTATTCTGTAACCCCTCTCACCCCTGCACCCTGTGTTTCTGACTGTATCTCTACTGATGTTAATCCAGCTCCCTCACACTGTCACTCAGTAACCCCTCTCCCCCAGCACCCTGTGTTACTGACTGTCTCTCGACTGATGTTAATCCAGCTCCCTCAGACTGTCACTCAGTAACCCCTCTCCCCCAGCACCCTGTGTTACTGACTGTATCTCTACTGATGTTAATCCAGCTCCCTCACACTGTCACTCAGTAACCCCTCTCCCCCAGCACCCTGTGTTACTGACTGTATCTGTACTGATGTTAATCCAGCTGCCTCACACTGTCACTCAGTAACTCCTCTCCCCCAGCACCCTGTGTTACTGACTGTATCTGTACTGATGTTAATCCAGGTCCCTCACACTGTCACTCAGTAACCCCTCTCCCCCAGCACCCTGTGTTACTGACTGTATCTGTACTGATGTTAATCCAGCTCCCTCACACTGTCACTCAGTAACGCCTCTCCCCCAGCACCCTGTGTTACTGACTGTGTCTGTACTGGTGTTAATCTATCTCCCTCACACTGTCACTCAGTAACGCCTCTCCCCCAGCACCCTGTGTTACTGACTGTATCTCTACTGATGTTAATCCAGCTCCCTCACGCTGCCACTCAGTAACCCCTCTCCTCCAGCACCCTGTGTTACTGCCTGTATCTCTACTGATGTTAATCCAGCTCCCTCACACTGCCACTCAGTATCCCCTCTCCCCTAGCACCGTGTGTTACTGACTGTATCTGTACTGATGTTAATCCAGCTCCCTCACACTGTCACTCAGTAACCCCTCTCCCCCAGCACCCTGTGTTACTGACTGTATCTGTACTGATGTTAATCCAGCTCCCTCACACTGTCACTCAGTAACCCCTCTCCCCCAGCGCCCTGTGTTACTGACTGTAACTCTAATGATGTTAATCCAGCACCCTCACACTCTCACTCAGTAACCTCTCTCCCCGAGGACGCTGTGTTACTGACTGTATCTGTACTGATGTTAATCCAGGTCCCTCACACTGTCACTCAGTAACCCCTCTCCCCCAGCACCCTGTGTTACTGACTGTATCTGTACTGATGTTAATCCAGCTCCCTCACACTGTCACTCAGTAACCCCTCTCCCCCAGCACCCTGTGTTACTGACTGTATCTCTACTGATGTTAATCCAGCTCCCTCACACTGTCACTCAGGAACCGCTCTCCCCCAGCACCCTGTGTTACTGAGTGTATCTCTACTGATGTTAATCCAGCTGCCTCACACTGTCACTCAGTAAACCCTCTCCCCCAGCACCCTGTGTTACTGACTGTATCTGTACTGATGTTAATCCAGCTCCCTCACACTGTCACACAGTAACCCCTCTACCCCAGCACCCTGTGTTACTGACTGTATCTCTACTGATGTTAATCCAGCTCCCTCACACTGTCACTCAGTAACCCCTCTCCCCCAGCACCCTGTGTTACTGACTGTACCTCTACTGATGTTAATCCAGCTGCCTCACACTGTCACTCAGTAACCCCTCTCCCCCAGCACCCTGTGTTACTGACTGTATCTGTACAGGTATTAATCCAGCTGCCTCACACTGTCACTCTGTAACCCCTCTCACCCCAGCACCCTGTGTTTCTGACTGTATCTCTACTGATGTTAATCCAGATCCCTCACACTGCCACTCAGTAACCCCTCTCCCCCAGCACCGTGTGTTACTGACTGTATCTGCACTGATGTTAATCCAGCTCCCTCACACTGTCACTCAGTAACGCCTCTCCCCCAGCACCCTGTGTTACTGACTGTGTCTGTACTGATGTTAATCCAGCTCCCTCACACTGTCACTCAGTAACCCCTCTCCCCCAGCACCCTGTGTTACTGACTGTATCTGTACTGATGTTAATCCAGCTCCCTCACACTGTCACTCAGTAACCCCTCTCCCCAGCACCCTGTGTTACTGACTGTATCTCTACTGAAGTTAATCCAGCTCCCTCACACTGTCACTCAGTAACCCCTCTCCCCCAGCACCCTGTGTTACTGACTGTATCTCTACTGATGTTAATCCAGCTCCCTCACACTGTTACTCAGTAACCCCTCTCCCCCAGCACCCTGTGTTACTGACTGTATCTGTACAGGTGTTAATCCAGCTCCCTCACACTGTTACTCAGTAACCCCTCTCCCCCAGCACCCTGTGTTACTGACTGTATCTGTACAGGTATTAATCCAGCTGCCTCACACTGTCACTCTGTAACCCCTCTCACCCCAGCACCCTGTGTTTCTGACTGTATCTCTACTGATGTTAATCCAGCTCCCTCACACTGTCACTCAGTAACCCCGCTCCCCCAGCACCCTGTGTTATTGACTGTATCTCGACTGATGTTAATCCAGCTCCCTCACACTGTCACTCAGTAACGCCTCTCCCCCAGCACCCTGTGTTACTGACTGTATCTCTACTGATGTTAATCCAGCTGCCTCACACTGTCACTCAGTAACCCCTCTCCCCCCAGCACCCTGTGTTACTGACTGTATCTGTACTGATGTTAACCCAGGTCCCTCACACTGTCACTCAGTAAACCCTCTCCCCCAGCACCCTGTGTTACTGACTGTATCTCTACTTTTGTTAATCCAGCACCCTCACACTCTCACTCTGTAACCTCTCTCCCCGAGCACGCTGTGTTACTGACTGTATCTGTACAGATGTTAATCCAGCTCCCTCACACTGTCACTCTGTAACCCCTCTTCCCCAGCACCCTGTGTTACTGACTGTATCTCTACTGATGTTAATCCAGCTCCCTCACACTGTCACTCAGTAACCCCTCTCCCCCAGCACCCTGTGTTACTGACTGTATCTGTACTGATGTTAATCCAGCTGCCTCACACTTTCACTCAGTAACCCCTCTCCCCCAGCACCCTGTGTTACTGACTGTAACTCTACTGATGTTAATCCAGCTCCCTCACACTGTCACTCAGTAACCCCTCTCCCCCAGCACCCTGTGTTACTGACTGTATCTGTACAGGTGTTAATCCAGATCCCTCACACTGTCACTCAGTAACCCCTCTCCCCCAGCACACTGTGTTACTGACTGTATCTCTACTGATGTTAATCACGCTCCCTCACACTGTCACTCAGTAAGCCCTCTCCCCCAGCACCCTGTGTTATTGACTGTATCTCTACTGATGTAAATCACGCTCCCTCACACTGTCACTCAGTAACCCCTCTCCCCCAGCACCGTGTGTTACTGACTGTATCTGTACTGATGTTAATCCAGCTCCCTCACACTCTCACTCTGTAACCCCTCTCACCCCTGCACCCTGTGTTACTGACTGTATCTCTACTGATGTTAATCCAGCTCCATCACACTGTCACTCAGTAACCCCTCTCCCGCAGCACCCTGTGTTACTGACTGTATCTTTACTGATGTTAATCCAGCTCCCTCGCACTTTCACTCAGTAACCCCTCTCCCCCAGCACCCTGTGTTACTGACTGTAACTCTACTGATGTTAATCCAGCACCCTCACACTCTCACTCAGTAACCTCTCTCCCCGAGCACACTGTGTTACTGACTGTATCTGTACTGATGTTAATCCAGCTCCCTCACACTGTTATTCTGTAACCCCTCTCACCCCTGCACCCTGTGTTTCTGACTGTATCTCTACTGATGTTAATCCAGCTCCCTCACACTGTCACTCAGTAACCCCTCTCCCCCAGCACCCTGTGTTACTGACTGTATCTCTACTGATGTTAATCCAGCTCCCTCACACTGTCACTCAGTAACCCCTCTCCCACAGCACCCTGTGTTACTGACTGTAACTCTACTGATGTTAATCCAGCACCCTCACACTCTCACTCAGTAACCACTCTCCCACAGCACCCTGTGTTACTGACTGTATCTCTACTGATGTTAATCCAGCTGCCTCACACTGTCACTCAGTAACCCCTCTCCCCCAGCACCCTGTGTTACTGACTGTATCTGTACAGGTGTTAATCCAGCTCCCTCACACTGTTATTCTGTAACCCCTCTCACCCCTGCACCCTGTGTTTCTGACTGTATCTCTACTGATGTTAATCCAGGTCCCTCACACTGTCACTCAGTAACCCCTCTCCCCCAGCACCCTGTGTTACTGACTGTATCTGTACTGATGTTAATCCAGCTCCCTCACACTGTCACTCAGTAACGCCTCTCCCCCAGCACCCTGTGTTACTGACTGTGTCTGTACTGGTGTTAATCTATCTCCCTCACACTGTCACTCAGTAACGCCTCTCCCCCAGCACCCTGTGTTACTGACTGTATCTCTACTGATGTTAATCCAGCTCCCTCACGCTGCCACTCAGTAACCCCTCTCCTCCAGCACCCTGTGTTACTGCCTGTATCTCTACTGATGTTAATCCAGCTCCCTCACACTGCCACTCAGTATCCCCTCTCCCCCCAGCACCCTGTGTTACTGACTGTATCTCTACTGATGTTAATCCAGCTCCCTCACACTGTCACTCAGTAACCACTCTCCCCCAGCACCCTGTGTTACTGACTGTATCTGTACTGATGTTAATCCAGCTCCCTCACACTGTCACTCAGTAACCCCTCTCCCCCAGCGCCCTGTGTTACTGACTGTAACTCTAATGATGTTAATACAGCACCCTCACACTCTCACTCAGTAACCTCTCTCCCCGAGGACGCTGTGTTACTGACTGTATCTGTACTGATGTTAATCCAGGTCCCTCACACTGTCACTCAGTAACCCCTCTCCCCCAGCACCCTGTGTTACTGACTGTATCTGTACTGATGTTAATCCAGCTCCCTCACACTGTCACTTAGTAACCCCTCTCCCCCAGCACCCTGTGTTACTGAGTGTATCTCTACTGATGTTAATCCAGCTGCCTCACACTGTCACTCAGTAAACCCTCTCCCCCAGCACCCTGTGTTACTGACTGTATCTGTACTGATGTTAATCCAGCTCCCTCACACTGTCACACAGTAACCCCTCTACCCCAGCACCCTGTGTTACTGACTGTATCTCTACTGATGTTAATCCAGCTCCCTCACACTGTCACTCAGTAACCCCTCTCCCCCAGCACCCTGTGTTACTGACTGTACCTCTACTGATGTTAATCCAGCTGCCTCACACTGTCACTCAGTAACCCCTCTCCCCCAGCACCCTGTGTTACTGACTGTATCTGTACAGGTATTAATCCAGCTGCCTCACACTGTCACTCTGTAAACCCTCTCACCCCAGCACCCTGTGTTTCTGACTGTATCTCTACTGATGTTAATCCAGATCCCTCACACTGCCACTCAGTAACCCCTCTCCCCCAGCACCGTGTGTTACTGACTGTATCTGCACTGATGTTAATCCAGCTCCCTCACACTGTCACTCAGTAACGCCTCTCCCCCAGCACCCTGTGTTACTGACTGTGTCTGTACTGATGTTAATCCAGCTCCCTCACACTGTCACTCAGTAACCCCTCTCCCCCAGCACCCTGTGTTACTGACTGTATCTGTACTGATGTTAATCCAGCTCCCTCACACTGTCACTCAGTAACCCCTCTCCCCAGCACCCTGTGTTACTGACTGTATCTCTACTGAAGTTAATCCAGCTCCCTCACACTGTCACTCAGTAACCCCTCTCCCCCAGCACCCTGTGTTACTGACTGTATCTCTACTGATGTTAATCCAGCTCCCTCACACTGTTACTCAGTTACCGCTCTCCCCCAGCACCCTGTGTTACTGAGTGTATCTCTACTGATGATAATCCAGTTGCCTCACACTGTCACTCAGTAACCCCTCTCACCCCAGCACCCTGTGTTTCTGACTGTATCTCTACTGATGTTAATCCAGCTCCCTCACACTGTCACTCAGTAACGCCTCTCCCCCAGCACCCTGTGTTACTGACTGTGTCTGTACTGATGTTAATCCAGCTCCCTCACACTGTCACTCAGTAACCACTCTCCCCCAGCACCCTGTGTTACTGACTGTATCTGTACTGATGTTAATCCAGCTCCCTCACACTGTCACTCAGTAACCCCTCTCCCCCAGCGCCCTGTGTTACTGACTGTAACTCTAATGATGTTAATACAGCACCCTCACACTCTCACTCAGTAACCTCTCTCCCCGAGGACGCTGTGTTACTGACTGTATCTGTACTGATGTTAATCCAGGTCCCTCACACTGTCACTCAGTAACCCCTCTCCCCCAGCACCCTGTGTTACTGACTGTATCTGTACTGATGTTAATCCAGCTCCCTCACACTGTCACTTAGTAACCCCTCTCCCCCAGCACCCTGTGTTACTGAGTGTATCTCTACTGATGTTAATCCAGCTGCCTCACACTGTCACTCAGTAAACCCTCTCCCCCAGCACCCTGTGTTACTGACTGTATCTGTACTGATGTTAATCCAGCTCCCTCACACTGTCACACAGTAACCCCTCTACCCCAGCACCCTGTGTTACTGACTGTATCTCTACTGATGTTAATCCAGCTCCCTCACACTGTCACTCAGTAACCCCTCTCCCCCAGCACCCTGTGTTACTGACTGTACCTCTACTGATGTTAATCCAGCTGCCTCACACTGTCACTCAGTAACCCCTCTCCCCCAGCACCCTGTGTTACTGACTGTATCTGTACAGGTATTAATCCAGCTGCCTCACACTGTCACTCTGTAAACCCTCTCACCCCAGCACCCTGTGTTTCTGACTGTATCTCTACTGATGTTAATCCAGATCCCTCACACTGCCACTCAGTAACCCCTCTCCCCCAGCACCGTGTGTTACTGACTGTATCTGCACTGATGTTAATCCAGCTCCCTCACACTGTCACTCAGTAACGCCTCTCCCCCAGCACCCTGTGTTACTGACTGTGTCTGTACTGATGTTAATCCAGCTCCCTCACACTGTCACTCAGTAACCCCTCTCCCCCAGCACCCTGTGTTACTGACTGTATCTGTACTGATGTTAATCCAGCTCCCTCACACTGTCACTCAGTAACCCCTCTCCCCAGCACCCTGTGTTACTGACTGTATCTCTACTGAAGTTAATCCAGCTCCCTCACACTGTCACTCAGTAACCCCTCTCCCCCAGCACCCTGTGTTACTGACTGTATCTCTACTGATGTTAATCCAGCTCCCTCACACTGTTACTCAGTTACCGCTCTCCCCCAGCACCCTGTGTTACTGAGTGTATCTCTACTGATGATAATCCAGTTGCCTCACACTGTCACTCAGTAACCCCTCTCACCCCAGCACCCTGTGTTTCTGACTGTATCTCTACTGATGTTAATCCAGCTCCCTCACACTGTCACTCAGTAACCCCTCTCCCCCAGCACCCTGTGTTATTGACTGTATCTCGACTGATGTTAATCCAGCTCCCTCACACTGTCACTCAGTAACGCCTCTCCCCCAGCACCCTGTGTTACTGACTGTATCTCTACTGATGTTAATCCAGCTGCCTCACACTGTCACTCAGTAACCCCTCTCCCCCCAGCACCCTGTGTTACTGACTGTATCTGTACTGATGTTAACCCAGGTCCCTCACACTGTCACTCAGTAACCCCTCTCCCCCAGCACCCTGTGTTACTGACTATCTCTACTGATGTTAATACAGCACCCTCACACTCTCACTCAGTAACCTCTCTCCCCGAGCACACTGTGTTACTGACTGTATCTCTACTGATGTTAATCACGCTCCCTCACACTGTCACTCAGTAACCCCTCTCCCCCAGCACCCTGTGTTACTGACTGTATCTGTACTGATGTTAATCCAGCTCCCTCACACTGTCACTCAGTCACGCCTCTCCCCCAGCACCCTGTGTTACTGACTGTATCTGTACTGATGTTAATCCAGCTCCCTCACACTGTCACTCAGTATCCCCTCTCCCCCAGCACCGTGTGTTACTGACTGTATCTGCACTGATGTTAATCCAGCTCCCTCACACTGTCACTCAGTCACGCCTCTCCCCCAGCACCCTGTGTTACTGACTGTGTCTGTACTGATGTTAATCCAGCTTCCTCACACTCTCACTCTGTAACCCCTCTCACCCCTGCACCCTGTGTTACTGACTGTATCTCTACTGATGTTAATCCAGCTCCATCACACTGTCACTCAGTAACCCCTCTCCCGCAGCACCCTGTGTTACTGACTGTATCTTTACTGATGTTAATCCAGCTCCCTCACACTGTCACTCAGTAACCCCTCTCCCCCAGCACCCTGTGTTACTGACTGTATCTCTACTGATGTTAATCCAGCGCCCTCACACTGTCACTCAGTAACACCTCTCCCCCAGCACCCTGTGTTACTGACTGTAACTCTACTGATGTTAATCCAGCACCCTCACACTCTCACTCAGTCACCTCTCTCCCCGAGCACACTGTGTTACTGACTGTATCTGTACTGATGTTAATCCAGCTCCCTCACACTGTCACTCAGTAACCCCTCTCCCCCAGCACCCTGTGTTACTGACTGTATCTCTACTGATGTTAATCCAGCTCCCTCACACTGCCACTCAGTAACCCCTCTCCCCCAGCACCCTGTGTTACTGACTGTATCTCTACTGATGTTAATCACGCTCCCTCACACTGTCACTCAGTAACCCCTCTCCCCCCAGCGCCCTGTGTTACTGACTGAATCTCTACTGATGTTAATCCAGCTCCATCACACTGTCACTCAGTAACCCCTCTCCCGCAGCACCGTGTGTTACTGACTGTATCTGTACTGATGTTAATCCATCTCCCTCACACTGTCACTCAGTAACCCCTCTCCCACAGCACCCTGTGTTACTGACTGTAACTCTACTGATGTTAATCCAGCACCGTCACACTCTCACTCAGTAACCTCTCTCCCCGAGCACACTCTGTTACTGACTGTATCTGTACTGATGTTAATCCAGCTCCCTCACACTGTCACTCAGTAACCCCTCTCCCCCAGCACCCTGTGTTACTGACTGTATCTCTACTGATGTTAATCCAGCTCCCTCACACTGTCACTCAGTAACCCCTCTCCCCCAGCACCCTGTGTTACTGACTGTATCTCTGCTGATGTTAATCCAGCTGCCTCACACTGTCACTCAGTAACCCCTCTCCCCCAGCACGCTGTGTGACTGACTGTATCTGTACAGGTGTTAATCCAGCTCCCTCACACTGTTATTCTGTAACCCCTCTCACCCCTGCACCCTGTGTTTCTGACTGTATCTCTACTGATGTTAATCCAGCTCCCTCACACTGTCACTCAGTAACCCCTCTCCCCCAGCACCCTGTGTTACTGACTGTCTCTCGACTGATGTTAATCCAGCTCCCTCACACTGTCACTCAGTAACGCCTCTCCCCCAGCACCCTGTGTTACTGACTGTATCTCTACTGATGTTAATCCAGCTCCCTCACACTGTCACTCAGTAACCCCTCTCCCCCAGCACCCTGTGTTACTGACTGTATCTGTACTGATGTTAATCCAGCTGCCTCACACTGTCACTCAGTAACCCCTCTCCCCCAGCACCCTGTGTTACTGACTGTATCTGTACTGATGTTAATCCAGGTCCCTCACACTGTCACTCAGTAACGCCTCTCCCCCAGCACCCTGTGTTACTGACTGTATCTCTACTGATGTTAATCCAGCTGCCTCACACTGTCACTCAGTAACCCCTCTCCCCCCAGCACCCTGTGTTACTGACTGTATCTGTACTGATGTTAACCCAGGTCCCTCACACTGTCACTCAGTAACCCCTCTCCCCCAGCACCCTGTGTTACTGACTATCTCTACTGATGTTAATACAGCACCCTCACACTCTCACTCAGTAACCTCTCTCCCCGAGCACGCTGTGTTACTGACTGTATCTGTACTGATGTTAATCCAGCTCCCTCACACTGTCACTCAGTAACCCCTCTCCCCCAGCACCGTGTGTTAGTGACTGTATCTGCACTGATGTTAATCCAGCTCCCTCACACTGTCACTCAGTAACGCCTCTCCCCCAGCACCCTGTGTTACTGACTGTGTCTGTACTGATGTTAATCCAGCTTCCTCACACTCTCACTCTGTAACCCCTCTCACCACTGCACCCTGTGTTACTGACTGTATCTCTACTGATGTTAATCCAGCTCCATCACACTGTCACTCAGTAACCCCTCTCCCGCAGCACCCTGTGTTACAGACTGTATCTTTACTGATGTTAATCCAACTCCCTCACACTGTCACTCAGTAACCCCTCTCCCCCAGCACCCTGTGTTACTGACTGTATCTCTACTGATGTTAATCCAGCGCCCTCACACTGTCACTCAGTAACACCTCTCCCCCAGCACCCTGTGTTACTGACTGTAACTCTACTGATGTTAATCCAGCACCCTCACACTCTCACTCAGTCACCTCTCTCCCCGAGCACACTGTGTTACTGACTGTATCTGTACTGATGTTAATCCAGCTCCCTCACACTGTCACTCAGTAACCCCTCTCCCCCAGCACCCTGTGTTACTGACTGTATCTCTACTGATGTTAATCACGCTCCCTCACACTGTCACTCAGTAACCCCTCTCCCCCCAGCACCCTGTGTTACTGACTGTATCTCTACTGATGTTAATCCAGCTCCATCACACTGTCACTCAGTAACCCCTCTCCCGCAGCACCGTGTGTTACTGACTGTATCTGTACTGATGTTAATCCAGCTCCCTCACACTGTCACTCAGTAACCCCTCTCCCACAGCACCCTGTGTTACTGACTGTAACTCTATTGATGTTAATCCAGCACCGTCACACTCTCACTCAGTCACCTCTCTCCCCGAGCACACTCTGTTACTGACTGTATCTGTACTGATGTTAATCCAGCTCCCTCACACTGTCACTCAGTAACCCCTCTCCCCCAGCACCCTGTGTTACTGACTGTATCTCTACTGATGTTAATCCAGCTCCCTCACACTGTCACTCTGTAACCCCTCTCCCCCAGCACCCTGTGTGACTGACTGTATCTGTACAGGTGTTAATCCAGCTCCCTCACACTGTTATTCTGTAACCCCTCTCACCCCTGCACCCTGTGTTTCTGACTGTATCTCTACTGATGTTAATCCAGCTCCCTCACACTGTCACTCAGTAACCCCTCTCCCCCAGCACCCTGTGTTACTGACTGTCTCTCGACTGATGTTAATCCAGCTCCCTCACACTGTCACTCAGTAACGCCTCTCCCCCAGCACCCTGTGTTACTGACTGTATCTCTACTGATGTTAATCCAGCTCCCTCACACTGTCACTCAGTAACCCCTCTCCCCCAGCACCCTGTGTGACTGACTGTATCTGTACTGATGTTAATCCAGCTGCCTCACACTGTCACTCAGTAACCCCTCTCCCCCAGCACCCTGTGTTACTGACTGTATCTGTACTGATGTTAATCCAGGTCCCTCACACTGTCACTCAGTAACCCCTCTCCCCCAGCACCCTGTGTTACTGACTGTATCTGTACTGATGTTAATCCAGCTCCCTCACACTGTCACTCAGTAACGCCTCACCCCAGCACCCTGTGTTACTGACTGTGTCTGTACTGGTGTTAATCTAGCTCCCTCACACTGTCACTAAGTAACGCCTCTCCCCCAGCACCCTGTGTTACTGACTGCATCTCTACTGATGTTAATCCAGCTCCCTCACGCTGCTACTCAGTAACCCCTCTCCCCCAGCACCCTGTGTTACTGACTGTATCTCTACTGATGTTAATCCAGCTCCCTCACACTGCCACTCAGTATCCCCTCTCCCCCAGCACCGTGTGTTACTGACTGTATCTGTACTGATGTTAATCCAGCTCCCTCACACTGTCACTCAGTAACCCCTCTCCCCCAGCACCCTGTGTTACTGACTGTATCTGTACTGATGTTAATCCAGCTCCCTCACACTGTCACTCAGTAACCCCTCTCCCCCAGCACACTGTGTTACTGACTGTCTCTCTACTGATGTTAATCCAGCTCCCTCACACTGTCACTCAGTAACCGCTCTCCCCCAGCACCCTGTGTTACTGAGTGTATCTCTACTGATGTTAATCCAGCTGCCTCACACTGTCACTCAGTAAACCCTCTCCCCCAGCACCGTGTGTTACTGACTGTATCTGTACTGATGTTAATCCAGCTCCCTCACACTGTCACTCAGTAACCCCTCTCCCACAGCACCCTGTGTTACTGACTGTAACTCTACTGATGTTAATCCAGCACCGTCACACTCTCACTCAGTAACCTCTCTCCCCGAGCACACTCTGTTACTGACTGTATCTGTACTGATGTTAATCCAGCTCCCTCACACTGTCACTCAGTAACCCCTCTCCCCCAGCACCCTGTGTTACTGACTGTATCTCTACTGATGTTAATCCAGCTCCCTCACACTGTCACTCAGTAACCCCTCTCCCCCAGCACCCTGTGTTACTGACTGTATCTCTGCTGATGTTAATCCAGCTGCCTCACACTGTCACTCAGTAACCCCTCTCCCCCAGCACGCTGTGTGACTGACTGTATCTGTACAGGTGTTAATCCAGCTCCCTCACACTGTTATTCTGTAACCCCTCTCACCCCTGCACCCTGTGTTTCTGACTGTATCTCTACTGATGTTAATCCAGCTCCCTCACACTGTCACTCAGTAACCCCTCTCCCCCAGCACCCTGTGTTACTGACTGTCTCTCGACTGATGTTAATCCAGCTCCCTCACACTGTCACTCAGTAACGCCTCTCCCCCAGCACCCTGTGTTACTGACTGTATCTCTACTGATGTTAATCCAGCTCCCTCACACTGTCACTCAGTAACCCCTCTCCCCCAGCACCCTGTGTTACTGACTGTATCTGTACTGATGTTAATCCAGCTGCCTCACACTGTCACTCAGTAACCCCTCTCCCCCAGCACCCTGTGTTACTGACTGCATCTGTACTGATGTTAATCCAGGTCCCTCACACTGTCACTCAGTAACGCCTCTCCCCCAGCACCCTGTGTTACTGACTGTATCTCTACTGATGTTAATCCAGCTGCCTCACACTGTCACTCAGTAACCCCTCTCCCCCCAGCACCCTGTGTTACTGACTGTATCTGTACTGATGTTAACCCAGGTCCCTCACACTGTCACTCAGTAACCCCTCTCCCCCAGCACCCTGTGTTACTGACTATCTCTACTGATGTTAATACAGCACCCTCACACTCTCACTCAGTAACCTCTCTCCCCGAGCACGCTGTGTTACTGACTGTATCTGTACTGATGTTAATCCAGCTCCCTCACACTGTCACTCAGTAACCCCTCTCCCCCAGCACCGTGTGTTACTGACTGTATCTGCACTGATGTTAATCCAGCTCCCTCACACTGTCACTCAGTAACGCCTCTCCCCCAGCACCCTGTGTTACTGACTGTGTCTGTACTGATGTTAATCCAGCTTCCTCACACTCTCACTCTGTAACCCCTCTCACCCCTGCACCCTGTGTTACTGACTGTATCTCTACTGATGTTAATCCAGCTCCATCACACTGTCACTCAGTAACCCCTCTCCCACAGCACCCTGTGTTACTGACTGTAACTCTACTGATGTTAATCCAGCACCGTCACACTCTCACTCAGTAACCTCTCTCCCCGAGCACACTCTGTTACTGACTGTATCTGTACTGATGTTAATCCAGCTCCCTCACACTGTCACTCAGTAACCCCTCTCCCCCAGCACCCTGTGTTACTGACTGTATCTCTACTGATGTTAATCCAGCTCCCTCACACTGTCACTCAGTAACCCCTCTCCCCCAGCACCCTGTGTTACTGACTGTATCTCTGCTGATGTTAATCCAGCTGCCTCACACTGTCACTCAGTAACCCCTCTCCCCCAGCACGCTGTGTGACTGACTGTATCTGTACAGGTGTTAATCCAGCTCCCTCACACTGTTATTCTGTAACCCCTCTCACCCCTGCACCCTGTGTTTCTGACTGTATCTCTACTGATGTTAATCCAGCTCCCTCACACTGTCACTCAGTAACCCCTCTCCCCCAGCACCCTGTGTTACTGACTGTCTCTCGACTGATGTTAATCCAGCTCCCTCACACTGTCACTCAGTAACGCCTCTCCCCCAGCACCCTGTGTTACTGACTGTATCTCTACTGATGTTAATCCAGCTCCCTCACACTGTCACTCAGTAACCCCTCTCCCCCAGCACCCTGTGTTACTGACTGTATCTGTACTGATGTTAATCCAGCTGCCTCACACTGTCACTCAGTAACCCCTCTCCCCCAGCACCCTGTGTTACTGACTGCATCTGTACTGATGTTAATCCAGGTCCCTCACACTGTCACTCAGTAACGCCTCTCCCCCAGCACCCTGTGTTACTGACTGTATCTCTACTGATGTTAATCCAGCTGCCTCACACTGTCACTCAGTAACCCCTCTCCCCCCAGCACCCTGTGTTACTGACTGTATCTGTACTGATGTTAACCCAGGTCCCTCACACTGTCACTCAGTAACCCCTCTCCCCCAGCACCCTGTGTTACTGACTATCTCTACTGATGTTAATACAGCACCCTCACACTCTCACTCAGTAACCTCTCTCCCCGAGCACGCTGTGTTACTGACTGTATCTGTACTGATGTTAATCCAGCTCCCTCACACTGTCACTCAGTAACCCCTCTCCCCCAGCACCGTGTGTTACTGACTGTATCTGCACTGATGTTAATCCAGCTCCCTCACACTGTCACTCAGTAACGCCTCTCCCCCAGCACCCTGTGTTACTGACTGTGTCTGTACTGATGTTAATCCAGCTTCCTCACACTCTCACTCTGTAACCCCTCTCACCCCTGCACCCTGTGTTACTGACTGTATCTCTACTGATGTTAATCCAGCTCCATCACACTGTCACTCAGTAACCCCTCTCCCGCAGCACCCTGTGTTACAGACTGTATCTTTACTGATGTTAATCCAGCTCCCTCACACTGTCACTCAGTAACCCCTCTCCCCCAGCACCCTGTGTTACTGACTGTATCTCTACTGATGTTAATCCAGCGCCCTCACACTGTCACTCAGTAACACCTCTCCCCCAGCACCCTGTGTTACTGACTGTAACTCTACTGATGTTAATCCAGCACCCTCACACTCTCACTCAGTCACCTCTCTCCCCGAGCACACTGTGTTACTGACTGTATCTGTACTGATGTTAATCCAGCTCCCTCACACTGTCACTCAGTAACCCCTCTCCCCCAGCACCCTGTGTTACTGACTGTATCTCTACTGATGTTAATCACGCTCCCTCACACTGTCACTCAGTAACCCCTCTCCCCCCAGCACCCTGTGTTACTGACTGTATCTCTACTGATGTTAATCCAGCTCCATCACACTGTCACTCAGTAACCCCTCTCCCGCAGCACCGTGTGTTACTGACTGTATCTGTACTGATGTTAATCCAGCTCCCTCACACTGTCACTCAGTAACCCCTCTCCCACAGCACCCTCTGTTACTGACTGTAACTCTATTGATGTTAATCCAGCACCGTCACACTCTCACTCAGTCACCTCTCTCCCCGAGCACACTCTGTTACTGACTGTATCTGTACTGATGTTAATCCAGCTCCCTCACACTGTCACTCAGTAACCCCTCTCCCCCAGCACCCTGTGTTACTGACTGTATCTCTACTGATGTTAATCCAGCTCCCTCACACTGTCACTCAGAAACCCCTCTCCCCCAGCACCCTGTGTTACTGACTGTATCTCTGCTGATGTTAATCCAGCTGCCTCACACTGTCACTCAGTAACCCCTCTCCCCCAGCACCCTGTGTGACTGACTGTATCTGTACAGGTGTTAATCCAGCTCCCTCACACTGTTATTCTGTAACCCCTCTCACCCCTGCACCCTGTGTTTCTGACTGTATCTCTACTGATGTTAATCCAGCTCCCTCACACTGTCACTCAGTAACCCCTCTCCCCCAGCACCCTGTGTTACTGACTGTCTCTCGACTGATGTTAATCCAGCTCCCTCACACTGTCACTCAGTAACGCCTCTCCCCCAGCACCCTGTGTTACTGACTGTATCTCTACTGATGTTAATCCAGCTCCCTCACACTGTCACTCAGTAACCCCTCTCCCCCAGCACCCTGTGTTACTGACTGTATCTGTACTGATGTTAATCCAGCTGCCTCACACTGTCACTCAGTAACCCCTCTCCCCCAGCACCCTGTGTTACTGACTGTATCTGTACTGATGTTAATCCAGGTCCCTCACACTGTCACTCAGTAACCCCTCTCCCCCAGCACCCTGTGTTACTGACTGTATCTGTACTGATGTTAATCCAGCTCCCTCACACTGTCACTCAGTAACGCCTCACCCCCAGCACCCTGTGTTACTGACTGTGTCTGTACTGGTGTTAATCTAGCTCCCTCACACTGTCACTAAGTAACGCCTCTCCCCCAGCACCCTGTGTTACTGACTGCATCTCTACTGATGTTAATCCAGCTCCCTCACGCTGCTACTCAGTAACCCCTCTCCCCCAGCACCCTGTGTTACTGACTGTATCTCTACTGATGTTAATCCAGCTCCCTCACACTGCCACTCAGTATCCCCTCTCCCCCAGCACCGTGTGTTACTGACTGTATCTGTACTGATGTTAATCCAGCTCCCTCACACTGTCACTCAGTAACCCCTCTCCCCCAGCACCCTGTGTTACTGACTGTATCTGTACTGATGTTAATCCAGCTCCCTCACACTGTCACTCAGTAACCCCTCTCCCCCAGCACCCTGTGTTACTGACTGTCTCTCTACTGATGTTAATCCAGCTCCCTCACACTGTCACTCAGTAACCCCTCTCCCCCAGCACCCTGTGTTGCTGACTGTATCTCTACTGATGTTAATCCAGCTCCCTCACACTGTCACTCAGTAACCGCTCTCCCCCAGCACCCTGTGTTACTGAGTGTATCTCTACTGATGTTAATCCAGCTGCCTCACACTGTCACTCAGTAAACCCTCTCCCCCAGCACCCTGTGTTACTGACTGTATCTGTACTGATGTTAATCCAGCTCCCTCACACTGTCACACAGTAACCCCTCTCCCCCAGCACCCTGTGTTACTGACTGTATCTCTACTGATGTTAATCCAGCTCCCTCACACTGTCACTCAGTAACCCCTCTCCCCCAGCACCCTGTGTTACTGACTGTATCTCTACTGATGTTAATCCAGCTGCCTCACACTGTCACTCAGTAACCCCTCTCCCCCAGCACCCTGTGTTACTGACTGTATCTCTACTGATGTTAATCCAGCTCCCTCACGCTGCCACTCAGTAACCCCTCACCCCCAGCACCCTGTGTTACTGCCTGTATCTCTACTGATGTTAATCCAGCTCCTTCACACTGCCACTCAGTATCCCCTCTCCCCCAGCACCGTGTGTTACTGACTGTATCTCTACTGATGTTAATCCAGCTCCCTCACACTGTCACTCAGTAACCCCTCTCCCCCAGCACCCTGTGTTACTGACTGTATCTGTACTGATGTTAATCCAGCTCCCTCACACTGTCACTCTGTAACCCCTCACCCCAGCACCCTGTGTTACTGACTGTAACTCTACTGATGTTAATCCAGCACCCTCACACTCTCACTCAATAACCTCTCTCCCCGAGCACACTGTGTTACTGACTGTATCTGTACTGATGTTAATCCAGCTCCCTCACACTGTCACTCAGTAACCCCTCTCCCCCAGCACCCTGTGTTACTGACTGTCTCTCTACTGATGTTAATCCAGCTCCCTCACACTGTCACTCAGTACCCCCTCTCCCCCAGCACCGTGTGTTACTGACTGCATCTGTACTGATGTTAATCCAGCTCCCTCACACTGTCACTCAGTAACCGCTCTCCCCCAGCACCCTGTGTTACTGAGTGTATCTCTACTGATGTTAATCCAGCTGCCTCACACTGTCACTCAGTAAACCCTCTCCCCCAGCACCCTGTGTTACTGACTGTATCTGTACTGATGTTAATCCAGCTCCCTCACACTGTCACACAGTAACCCCTCTCCCCCAGCACCCTGTGTTACTGACTGTATCTCTACTGATGTTAATCCAGCTCCCTCACACTGTCACTCAGTAACCCCTCTCCCCCAGCACCCTGTGTTACTGACTGTATCTCTACTGATGTTAATCCAGCTGCCTCACACTGTCACTCAGTAACCCCTCTCCCCCAGCACCCTGTGTTACTGACTGTATCTGTACTGATGTTAATCCAGCTCCCTCACACTGTAACTCAGTAACCCCTCTCCCCCAGCACCCTGTGTTACTGAATGTAACTCTACTGATGTTAATCCAGCACCCTCACACTCTCACTCAGTAACCTCTCTCCCCGAGCACACTGTGTTACTGACTGTATCTGTACTGATGTTAATCCAGCTCCCTCACACTGTCACTCAGTAACCCCTCCCCCCCAGCACCCTGTGTTACTGACTGTATCTCTACTGATGTTAATCCAGCTCCCTCACACTGTCACTCAGTAACCCCTCTCCCCCAGCACCCTGTGTTACTGACTGTATCTGTACTGATGTTAATCCAGCTCCCTCACACTGTCACTCAGTACCCCCTCTCCCCCAGCACCCTGTGTTACTGACTGTATCTCTACTGATGTTAATCCAGCTCCCTCACACTGTTACTCAGTAACGCCTCTCCCCCAGCACCCTGTGTTACTGACTGTGTCTGTACTGATGTTAATCCAGCTTCCTCACACTCTCACTCTGTAACCCCTCTCACCCCTGCACCCTGTGTTACTGACTGTATCTCTACTGATGTTAATCCAGCTCCATCACACTGTCACTCAGTAACCCCTCTCCCGCAGCACCCTGTGTTACTGACTGTATCTTTACTGATGTTAATCCAGCTCCCTCGCACTGTCACTCAGTAACGCCTCTCCCCCAGCACCCTGTGTTACTGACTGTAACTCTACTGATGTTAATCCAGCACCCTCAGGCTCTCACTCAGTAACCTCTCTCCCCGAGCACACTGTGTTACTGACTGTATCTGTACTGATGTTAATCCAGCTCCCTCACACTGTCACTCAGTAACCCCTCTCCCCCAGCACCCTGTGTTACTGTCTGTATCTCAACTGATGTTAATCCAGCTCCCTCACACTGTCACTCAGTAACCCCTCTCCCCCAGCACCCTGTGTTACTGACTGTATCTCTACTGATGTTAATCCAGCTCCCTCACACTGTCACTCAGTCACCCCTCTCCCCCAGCACCCGGTGTTACTGACTGTATCTCTACTGATGTTAATCCAGCTCCCTCACACTGTCACTCAGTAACCCCTCTCCCCCAGCACCCTGTGTTACTGACTGTATCTCTACTGAAGTTAATCCAGCTCCATCACACTGTCACTCAGTCACCCCTCTTCCCCAGCACTCTGTGTTACTGAGTGTATCTCTACTGATGTTAATCCAGCTGCCTCACACTGTCACTCAGTAACCCCTCTCCCCCAGCACCCTGTGTTACTGACTGTATCTGTACAGGTGTTAATCCAGCTCCCTCACACTGTCACTCTGTAACCCCTCTCACCCCAGCACCCTGTGTTTCTGACTGTATCTCTACTGATGTTAATCCAGCTCCCTCACACTGTCACTCAGTAACGCCTCTCCCCCAGCACCCTGTGTTACTGACTGTATCTCTACTGATGTTAATCCAGCTCCCTCACACTGTCACTCAGTATCCCCTCTCCCCCAGCACCCTGTGTTACTGACTGTATCTGTACTGATGTTAATCCAGGTCCCTCTCACTGTCACTCAGTAACCCCTCTCCCCCAGCACCCTGTGTTACTGACTGTATCTGTACTGATGTTAATCCAGCTCCCTCACACTGTCACTCAGTAACGCCTCTCCCCCAGCACCCTGTGTTACTGACTGTGTCTGTACTGGTGTTAATCTAGCTCCCTCACACTGTCACTCAGTAACGCCTCTCCCCCAGCACCCTGTGTTACTGACTGTATCTCTACTGATGTTAATCCAGCTCCCTCACACTGCCAGTCAGTAACCCCTCTCCCCCAGCACACTGTGTTACTGACTGTATCTCTACTGATGTTAATCCAGCTGCCTCACACTGTCACTCAGTAACCCCTCTCCCCCAGCACCCTGTGTGACTGACTGTATCTGTACAGGTGTTAATCCAGCTCCCTCACACTGTTATTCTGTAACCCCTCTCACCCCTGCACCCTGTGTTTCTGACTGTATCTCTACTGATGTTAATCCAGCTCCCTCACACTGTCACTCAGTAACCCCTCTCCCCCAGCACCCTGTGTTACTGACTGTCTCTCGACTGATGTTAATCCAGCTCCCTCACACTGTCACTCAGTAACGCCTCTCCCCCAGCACCCTGTGTTACTGACTGTATCTCTACTGATGTTAATCCAGCTCCCTCACACTGTCACTCAGTAACCCCTCTCCCCCAGCACCCTGTGTTACTGACTGTATCTGTACTGATGTTAATCCAGCTGCCTCACACTGTCACTCAGTAACCCCTCTCCCCCAGCACCCTGTGTTACTGACTGTATCTGTACTGATGTTAATCCAGGTCCCTCACACTGTCACTCAGTAACCCCTCTCCCCCAGCACCCTGTGTTACTGACTGTATCTGTACTGATGTTAATCCAGCTCCCTCACACTGTCACTCAGTAACGCCTCACCCCCAGCACCCTGTGTTACTGACTGTGTCTGTACTGGTGTTAATCTAGCTCCCTCACACTGTCACTAAGTAACGCCTCTCCCCCAGCACCCTGTGTTACTGACTGCATCTCTACTGATGTTAATCCAGCTCCCTCACGCTGCTACTCAGTAACCCCTCTCCCCCAGCACCCTGTGTTACTGACTGTATCTCTACTGATGTTAATCCAGCTCCCTCACACTGCCACTCAGTATCCCCTCTCCCCCAGCACCGTGTGTTACTGACTGTATCTGTACTGATGTTAATCCAGCTCCCTCACACTGTCACTCAGTAACCCCTCTCCCCCAGCACCCTGTGTTACTGACTGTATCTGTACTGATGTTAATCCAGCTCCCTCACACTGTCACTCAGTAACCCCTCTCCCCCAGCACCCTGTGTTACTGACTGTCTCTCTACTGATGTTAATCCAGCTCCCTCACACTGTCACTCAGTAACCCCTCTCCCCCAGCACCCTGTGTTGCTGACTGTATCTCTACTGATGTTAATCCAGCTCCCTCACACTGTCACTCAGTAACCGCTCTCCCCCAGCACCCTGTGTTACTGAGTGTATCTCTACTGATGTTAATCCAGCTGCCTCACACTGTCACTCAGTAAACCCTCTCCCCCAGCACCCTGTGTTACTGACTGTATCTGTACTGATGTTAATCCAGCTCCCTCACACTGTCACACAGTAACCCCTCTCCCCCAGCACCCTGTGTTACTGACTGTATCTCTACTGATGTTAATCCAGCTCCCTCACACTGTCACTCAGTAACCCCTCTCCCCCAGCACCCTGTGTTACTGACTGTATCTCTACTGATGTTAATCCAGCTGCCTCACACTGTCACTCAGTAACCCCTCTCCCCCAGCACCCTGTGTTACTGACTGTATCTCTACTGATGTTAATCCAGCTCCCTCACGCTGCCACTCAGTAACCCCTCACCCCCAGCACCCTGTGTTACTGCCTGTATCTCTACTGATGTTAATCCAGCTCCTTCACACTGCCACTCAGTATCCCCTCTCCCCCAGCACCGTGTGTTACTGACTGTATCTGTACTGATGTTAATCCAGCTCCCTCACACTGTCACTCAGTAACCCCTCTCCCCCAGCACCCTGTGTTACTGACTGTATCTGTACTGATGTTAATCCAGCTCCCTCACACTGTCACTCTGTAACCCCTCACCCCAGCACCCTGTGTTTCTGACTGTAACTCTACTGATGTTAATCCAGCACCCTCACACTCTCACTCAATAACCTCTCTCCCCGAGCACACTGTGTTACTGACTGTATCTGTACTGATGTTAATCCAGCTCCCTCACACTGTCACTCAGTAACCCCTCTCCCCCAGCACCCTGTGTTACTGACTGTCTCTCTACTGATGTTAATCCAGCTCCCTCACACTGTCACTCAGTACCCCCTCTCCCCCAGCACCGTGTGTTACTGACTGCATCTGTACTGATGTTAATCCAGCTCCCTCACACTGTCACTCAGTAACCGCTCTCCCCCAGCACCCTGTGTTACTGAGTGTATCTCTACTGATGTTAATCCAGCTGCCTCACACTGTCACTCAGTAAACCCTCTCCCCCAGCACCCTGTGTTACTGACTGTATCTGTACTGATGTTAATCCAGCTCCCTCACACTGTCACACAGTAACCCCTCTCCCCCAGCACCCTGTGTTACTGACTGTATCTCTACTGATGTTAATCCAGCTCCCTCACACTGTCACTCAGTAACCCCTCTCCCCCAGCACCCTGTGTTACTGACTGTATCTCTACTGATGTTAATCCAGCTGCCTCACACTGTCACTCAGTAACCCCTCTCCCCCAGCACCCTGTGTTACTGACTGTATCTGTACTGATGTTAATCCAGCTCCCTCACACTGTAACTCAGTAACCCCTCTCCCCCAGCACCCTGTGTTACTGAATGTAACTCTACTGATGTTAATCCAGCACCCTCACACTCTCACTCAGTAACCTCTCTCCCCGAGCACACTGTGTTACTGACTGTATCTGTACTGATGTTAATCCAGCTCCCTCACACTGTCACTCAGTAACCCCTCCCCCCCAGCACCCTGTGTTACTGACTGTATCTCTACTGATGTTAATCCAGCTCCCTCACACTGTCACTCAGTAACCCCTCTCCCCCAGCACCCTGTGTTACTGACTGTATCTGTACTGATGTTAATCCAGCTCCCTCACACTGTCACTCAGTACCCCCTCTCCCCCAGCACCCTGTGTTACTGACTGTATCTCTACTGATGTTAATCCAGCTCCCTCACACTGTTACTCAGTAACGCCTCTCCCCCAGCACCCTGTGTTACTGACTGTGTCTGTACTGATGTTAATCCAGCTTCCTCACACTCTCACTCTGTAACCCCTCTCACCCCTGCACCCTGTGTTACTGACTGTATCTCTACTGATGTTAATCCAGCTCCATCACACTGTCACTCAGTAACCCCTCTCCCGCAGCACCCTGTGTTACTGACTGTATCTGTACTGATGTTAATCCAGCTCCCTCGCACTGTCACTCAGTAACGCCTCTCCCCCAGCACCCTGTGTTACTGACTGTAACTCTACTGATGTTAATCCAGCACCCTCAGGCTCTCACTCAGTAACCTCTCTCCCCGAGCACACTGTGTTACTGACTGTATCTGTACTGATGTTAATCCAGCTCCCTCACACTGTCACTCAGTAACCCCTCTCCCCCAGCACCCTGTGTTACTGTCTGTATCTCAACTGATGTTAATCCAGCTCCCTCACACTGTCACTCAGTAACCCCTCTCCCCCAGCACCCTGTGTTACTGACTGTATCTCTACTGATGTTAATCCAGCTCCCTCACACTGTCACTCAGTCACCCCTCTCCCCCAGCACCCGGTGTTACTGACTGTATCTCTACTGATGTTAATCCAGCTCCCTCACACTGTCACTCAGTAACCCCTCTCCCCCAGCACCCTGTGTTACTGACTGTATCTCTACTGAAGTTAATCCAGCTCCATCACACTGTCACTCAGTCACCCCTCTTCCCCAGCACTCTGTGTTACTGAGTGTATCTCTACTGATGTTAATCCAGCTGCCTCACACTGTCACTCAGTAACCCCTCTCCCCCAGCACCCTGTGTTACTGACTGTATCTGTACAGGTGTTAATCCAGCTCCCTCACACTGTCACTCTGTAACCCCTCTCACCCCAGCACCCTGTGTTTCTGACTGTATCTCTACTGATGTTAATCCAGCTCCCTCACACTGTCACTCAGTAACGCCTCTCCCCCAGCACCCTGTGTTACTGACTGTATCTCTACTGATGTTAATCCAGCTCCCTCACACTGTCACTCAGTATCCCCTCTCCCCCAGCACCCTGTGTTACTGACTGTATCTGTACTGATGTTAATCCAGGTCCCTCTCACTGTCACTCAGTAACCCCTCTCCCCCAGCACCCTGTGTTACTGACTGTATCTGTACTGATGTTAATCCAGCTCCCTCACACTGTCACTCAGTAACGCCTCTCCCCCAGCACCCTGTGTTACTGACTGTGTCTGTACTGGTGTTAATCTAGCTCCCTCACACTGTCACTCAGTAACGCCTCTCCCCCAGCACCCTGTGTTACTGACTGTATCTCTACTGATGTTAATCCAGCTCCCTCACACTGCCAGTCAGTAACCCCTCTCCCCCAGCACACTGTGTTACTGACTGTATCTCTACTGATGTTAATCCAGCTCCCTCACACTGTCACTCAGTAACCCCTCTCCCCCCAGCACCCTGTGTTACTGACTGTATCTCTACTGATGTTAATCCAGCTGCCTCACACTGTCACTCAGTAACCCCTCTCCCCCCAGCACCCTGTGTTACTGACTGTATCTGTACTGATGTTAATCCAGCTCCCTCACACTGTCACTCAGTACCCCCTCTCCCTCAGCACCGTGTGTTACTGACTGTATCTGCACTGATGTTAATCCAGCTCCCTCACACTGTCACTCAGTAACGCCTCTCCCCCAGCACACTGTGTTACTGACTGTGTCTGTACTGATGTTAATCCAGCTCCCTCACACTGTCACTCTGTAACCCCTCTCACCCCTGCACCCTGTGTTACTGACTGTATCTCTACTGATGTTAATCCAGCTCCATCACACTGTCACTCAGTAACCCCTCTCCCGCAGCACCCTGTGTTACTGACGGTATCTGTACTGATGTTAATCCAGCTCCCTCGCACTGTCACTCAGTAACCCCTCTCCCCCAGCACCTGTGTTACTGACTGTAACTCTACTGATGTTAATCCAGCACCCTCACACTCTCACTCAGTAACCTCTCTCCCCGAGCACACTGTGTTACTGATTATATCTGTACTGAAGTTAATCCAGCTCCCTCACACTGTCACTCAGTAACCCCTCTCCCCCAGCACCCTGTGTTACTGACTGTATCTCGACTGATGTTAATCCAGCTCCCTCACACTGTCACTCTGTAACCCCTCTCACCCCAGCACCCTGTGTTACTGACTGTCTCTCTACTGATGTTAATCCAGCTCCCTCACACTGTCACTCAGTACCCCCTCTCCCCCAGCACCGTGTGTTACTGACTGCATCTGTACTGATGTTAATCCAGCTCCCTCACACTGTCACTCAGTAACCGCTCTCCCCCAGCACCCTGTGTTACTGAGTGTATCTCTACTGATGTTAATCCAGCTGCCTCACACTGTCACTCAGTAAACCCTCTCCCCCAGCACCCTGTGTTACTGACTGTATCTGTACTGATGTTAATCCAGCTCCCTCACACTGTCACACAGTAACCCCTCTCCCCCAGCACCCTGTGTTACTGACTGTATCTCTACTGATGTTAATCCAGCTCCCTCACACTGTCACTCAGTAACCCCTCTCCCCCAGCACCCTGTGTTACTGACTGTATCTCTACTGATGTTAATCCAGCTGCCTCACACTGTCACTCAGTACCCCTCTCCCCCCAGCACCCTGTGTTACTGACTGTATCTGTACTGATGTTAATCCAGCTCCCTCACACTGTCACTCAGTAACCCCTCTCCCCCAGCACCCTGTGTTACTGACTGTATCTGTACTGATGTTAATCCAGCTCCCTCACACTGTAACTCAGTAACCCCTCTCCCCCAGCACCCTGTGTTACTGACTGTAACTCTACTGATGTTAATCCAGCACCCTCACACTGTCACTCAGTAACCCCTCTCCCCCAGCACCCTGTGTTACTGACTGTATCTCTACTGATGTTAATCCAGCTCCCTCACACTGTCACTCAGTCACCCCTCTCCCCCAGCACCCGGTGTTACTGACTGTATCTCTACTGATGTTAATCCAGCTCCCTCACACTGTCACTCAGTAACCCCTCTCCCCCAGCACCCTGTGTTACTGACTGTATCTCTACTGAAGTTAATCCAGCTCCATCACACTGTCACTCAGTCACCCCTCTTCCCCAGCACTCTGTGTTACTGAGTGTATCTCTACTGATGTTAATCCAGCTGCCTCACACTGTCACTCAGTAACCCCTCTCCCCCAGCACCCTGTGTTACTGACTGTATCTGTACAGGTGTTAATCCAGCTCCCTCACACTGTCACTCTGTAACCCCTCTCACCCCAGCACCCTGTGTTTCTGACTGTATCTCTACTGATGTTAATCCAGCTCCCTCACACTGTCACTCAGTAACGCCTCTCCCCCAGCACCCTGTGTTACTGACTGTATCTCTACTGATGTTAATCCAGCTCCCTCACACTGTCACTCAGTATCCCCTCTCCCCCAGCACCCTGTGTTACTGACTGTATCTGTACTGATGTTAATCCAGGTCCCTCTCACTGTCACTCAGTAACCCCTCTCCGCCAGCACCCTGTGTTACTGACTGTATCTGTACTGATGTTAATCCAGCTCCCTCACACTGTCACTCAGTAACGCCTCTCCCCCCAGCACCCTGTGTTACTGACTGTGTCTGTACTGGTGTTAATCTAGCTCCCTCACACTGTCACTCAGTAACGCCTCTCCCCCAGCACCCTGTGTTACTGACTGTATCTCTACTGATGTTAATCCAGCTCCCTCACACTGCCAGTCAGTAACCCCTCTCCCCCAGCACACTGTGTTACTGACTGTATCTCTACTGATGTTAATCCAGCTCCCTCACACTGTCACTCAGTAACCCCTCTCCCCCCAGCACCCTGTGTTACTGACTGTATCTCTACTGATGTTAATCCAGCTGCCTCACACTGTCACTCAGTAACCCCTCTCCCCCCAGCACCCTGTGTTACTGACTGTATCTGTACTGATGTTAATCCAGCTCCCTCACACTGTCACTCAGTACCCCCTCTCCCTCAGCACCGTGTGTTACTGACTGTATCTGCACTGATGTTAATCCAGCTCCCTCACACTGTCACTCAGTAACGCCTCTCCCCCAGCACACTGTGTTACTGACTGTGTCTGTACTGATGTTAATCCAGCTCCCTCACACTGTCACTCTGTAACCCCTCTCACCCCTGCACCCTGTGTTACTGACTGTATCTCTACTGATGTTAATCCAGCTCCATCACACTGTCACTCAGTAACCCCTCTCCCGCAGCACCCTGTGTTACTGACGGTATCTGTACTGATGTTAATCCAGCTCCCTCGCACTGTCACTCAGTAACCCCTCTCCCCCAGCACCTGTGTTACTGACTGTAACTCTACTGATGTTAATCCAGCACCCTCACACTCTCACTCAGTAACCTCTCTCCCCGAGCACACTGTGTTACTGATTATATCTGTACTGAAGTTAATCCAGCTCCCTCACACTGTCACTCAGTAACCCCTCTCCCCCAGCACCCTGTGTTACTGACTGTATCTCGACTGATGTTAATCCAGCTCCCTCACACTGTCACTCTGTAACCCCTCTCACCCCAGCACCCTGTGTTACTGACTGTCTCTCTACTGATGTTAATCCAGCTCCCTCACACTGTCACTCAGTACCCCCTCTCCCCCAGCACCGTGTGTTACTGACTGCATCTGTACTGATGTTAATCCAGCTCCCTCACACTGTCACTCAGTAACCGCTCTCCCCCAGCACCCTGTGTTACTGAGTGTATCTCTACTGATGTTAATCCAGCTGCCTCACATTGTCACTCAGTAAACCCTCTCCCCCAGCACCCTGTGTTACTGACTGTATCTGTACTGATGTTAATCCAGCTCCCTCACACTGTCACACAGTAACCCCTCTCCCCCAGCACCCTGTGTTACTGACTGTATCTCTACTGATGTTAATCCAGCTCCCTCACACTGTCACTCAGTAACCCCTCTCCCCCAGCACCCTGTGTTACTGACTGTATCTCTACTGATGTTAATCCAGCTGCCTCACACTGTCACTCAGTAACCCCTCTCCCCCAGCACCCTGTGTTACTGACTGTATCTGTACTGATGTTAATCCAGCTCCCTCACACTGTAACTCAGTAACCCCTCTCCCCCAGCACCCTGTGTTACTGACTGTAACTCTACTGATGTTAATCCAGCACCCTCACACTCTCACTCAGTAACCTCTCTCCCCGAGCACACTGTGTTACTGACTGTATCTGTACTGATGTTAATCCAGCTCCCTCACACTGTCACTCAGTAACCCCTCCCCCCCAGCACCCTGTGTTACTGACTGTATCTCTACTGATGTTAATCCAGCTCCCTCACACTGTCACTCAGTAACCCCTCTCCCCCAGCACCCTGTGTTACTGACTGTATCTGTACTGATGTTAATCCAGCTCCCTCACACTGTCACTCAGTACCCCCTCTCCCCCAGCACCCTGTGTTACTGACTGTATCTCTACTGATGTTAATCCAGCTCCCTCACACTGTTACTCAGTAACGCCTCTCCCCCAGCACCCTGTGTTACTGACTGTGTCTGTACTGATGTTAATCCAGCTTCCTCACACTCTCACTCTGTAACCCCTCTCACCCCTGCACCCTGTGTTACTGACTGTATCTCTACTGATGTTAATCCAGCTCCATCACACTGTCACTCAGTAACCCCTCTCCCGCAGCACCCTGTGTTACTGACTGTATCTTTACTGATGTTAATCCAGCTCCCTCGCACTGTCACTCAGTAACGCCTCTCCCCCAGCACCCTGTGTTACTGACTGTAACTCTACTGATGTTAATCCAGCACCCTCAGGCTCTCACTCAGTAACCTCTCTCCCCGAGCACACTGTGTTACTGACTGTATCTGTACTGATGTTAATCCAGCTCCCTCACACTGTCACTCAGTAACCCCTCTCCCCCAGCACCCTGTGTTACTGTCTGTATCTCTTCTGATGTTAATCCAGCTCCCTCACACTGTCACTCAGTAACCCCTCTCCCCCAGCACCCTGTGTTACTGACTGTATCTCTACTGATGTTAATCCAGCTCCCTCACACTGTCACTCAGTCACCCCTCTCCCCCAGCACCCGGTGTTACTGACTGTATCTCTACTGATGTTAATCCAGCTCCCTCACACTGTCACTCAGTAACCCCTCTCCCCCAGCACCCTGTGTTACTGACTGTATCTCTACTGAAGTTAATCCAGCTCCATCACACTGTCACTCAGTCACCCCTCTTCCCCAGCACTCTGTGTTACTGAGTGTATCTCTACTGATGTTAATCCAGCTGCCTCACACTGTCACTCAGTAACCCCTCTCCCCCAGCACCCTGTGTTACTGACTGTATCTGTACAGGTGTTAATCCAGCTCCCTCACACTGTCACTCTGTAACCCCTCTCACCCCAGCACCCTGTGTTTCTGACTGTATCTCTACTGATGTTAATCCAGCTCCCTCACACTGTCACTCAGTAACGCCTCTCCCCCAGCACCCTGTGTTACTGACTGTATCTCTACTGATGTTAATCCAGCTCCCTCACACTGTCACTCAGTATCCCCTCTCCCCCAGCACCCTGTGTTACTGACTGTATCTGTACTGATGTTAATCCAGGTCCCTCTCACTGTCACTCAGTAACCCCACTCCCCCAGCACCCTGTGTTACTGACTGTATCTGTACTGATGTTAATCCAGCTCCCTCACACTGTCACTCAGTAACGCCTCTCCCCCAGCACCCTGTGTTACTGACTGTGTCTGTACTGGTGTTAATCTAGCTCCCTCACACTGTCACTCAGTAACCCCTCTCCCCCAGCACCCTGTGTTACTGACTGTATCTCTACTGATGTTAATCCAGCTGCCTCACACTGTAACTCAGTAACCCCTCTCCCCCAGCACCCTGTGTTACTGACTGTAACTCTACTGATGTTAATCCAGCACCCTCACACTGTCACTCAGTAACCCCTCTCCCCCAGCACCCTGTGTTACTGACTGTAACTCTACTGATGTTAATCCAGCACCCTCACACTGTCACTCAGTAACCCCTCTCCCCCAGCACCCTGTGTTACTGACTGTATCTCTACTGATGTTAATCCAGCTCCCTCACACTGTCACTCAGTCACCCCTCTCCCCCAGCACCCGGTGTTACTGACTGTATCTCTACTGATGTTAATCCAGCTCCCTCACACTGTCACTCAGTAACCCCTCTCCCCCAGCACCCTGTGTTACTGACTGTATCTCTACTGAAGTTAATCCAGCTCCATCACACTGTCACTCAGTCACCCCTCTTCCCCAGCACTCTGTGTTACTGAGTGTATCTCTACTGATGTTAATCCAGCTGCCTCACACTGTCACTCAGTAACCCCTCTCCCCCAGCACCCTGTGTTACTGACTGTATCTGTACAGGTGTTAATCCAGCTCCCTCACACTGTCACTCTGTAACCCCTCTCACCCCAGCACCCTGTGTTTCTGACTGTATCTCTACTGATGTTAATCCAGCTCCCTCACACTGTCACTCAGTAACGCCTCTCCCCCAGCACCCTGTGTTACTGACTGTATCTCTACTGATGTTAATCCAGCTCCCTCACACTGTCACTCAGTATCCCCTCTCCCCCAGCACCCTGTGTTACTGACTGTATCTGTACTGATGTTAATCCAGGTCCCTCTCACTGTCACTCAGTAACCCCTCTCCCCCAGCACCCTGTGTTACTGACTGTATCTGTACTGATGTTAATCCAGCTCCCTCACACTGTCACTCAGTAACGCCTCTCCCCCAGCACCCTGTGTTACTGACTGTGTCTGTACTGGTGTTAATCTAGCTCCCTCACACTGTCACTCAGTAACGCCTCTCCCCCAGCACCCTGTGTTACTGACTGTATCTCTACTGATGTTAATCCAGCTCCCTCACACTGCCAGTCAGTAACCCCTCTCCCCCAGCACACTGTGTTACTGACTGTATCTCTACTGATGTTAATCCAGCTCCCTCACACTGTCACTCAGTAACCCCTCTCCCCCCAGCACCCTGTGTTACTGACTGTATCTCTACTGATGTTAATCCAGCTGCCTCACACTGTCACTCAGTAACCCCTCTCCCCCCAGCACCCTGTGTTACTGACTGTATCTGTACTGATGTTAATCCAGCTCCCTCACACTGTCACTCAGTACCCCCTCTCCCTCAGCACCGTGTGTTACTGACTGTATCTGCACTGATGTTAATCCAGCTCCCTCACACTGTCACTCAGTAACGCCTCTCCCCCAGCACACTGTGTTACTGACTGTGTCTGTACTGATGTTAATCCAGCTCCCTCACACTGTCACTCTGTAACCCCTCTCACCCCTGCACCCTGTGTTACTGACTGTATCTCTACTGATGTTAATCCAGCTCCATCACACTGTCACTCAGTAACCCCTCTCCCGCAGCACCCTGTGTTACTGACGGTATCTGTACTGATGTTAATCCAGCTCCCTCGCACTGTCACTCAGTAACCCCTCTCCCCCAGCACCTGTGTTACTGACTGTAACTCTACTGATGTTAATCCAGCACCCTCACACTCTCACTCAGTAACCTCTCTCCCCGAGCACACTGTGTTACTGATTATATCTGTACTGAAGTTAATCCAGCTCCCTCACACTGTCACTCAGTAACCCCTCTCCCCCAGCACCCTGTGTTACTGACTGTATCTCGACTGATGTTAATCCAGCTCCCTCACACTGTCACTCTGTAACCCCTCTCACCCCAGCACCCTGTGTTACTGACTGTCTCTCTACTGATGTTAATCCAGCTCCCTCACACTGTCACTCAGTACCCCCTCTCCCCCAGCACCGTGTGTTACTGACTGCATCTGTACTGATGTTAATCCAGCTCCCTCACACTGTCACTCAGTAACCGCTCTCCCCCAGCACCCTGTGTTACTGAGTGTATCTCTACTGATGTTAATCCAGCTGCCTCACACTGTCACTCAGTAAACCCTCTCCCCCAGCACCCTGTGTTACTGACTGTATCTGTACTGATGTTAATCCAGCTCCCTCACACTGTCACACAGTAACCCCTCTCCCCCAGCACCCTGTGTTACTGACTGTATCTCTACTGATGTTAATCCAGCTCCCTCACACTGTCACTCAGTAACCCCTCTCCCCCAGCACCCTGTGTTACTGACTGTATCTCTACTGATGTTAATCCAGCTGCCTCACACTGTCACTCAGTAACCCCTCTCCCCCAGCACCCTGTGTTACTGACTGTATCTGTACTGATGTTAATCCAGCTCCCTCACACTGTAACTCAGTAACCCCTCTCCCCCAGCACCCTGTGTTACTGACTGTAACTCTACTGATGTTAATCCAGCACCCTCACACTCTCACTCAGTAACCTCTCTCCCCGAGCACACTGTGTTACTGACTGTATCTGTACTGATGTTAATCCAGCTCCCTCACACTGTCACTCAGTAACCCCTCCCCCCCAGCACCCTGTGTTACTGACTGTATCTCTACTGATGTTAATCCAGCTCCCTCACACTGTCACTCAGTAACCCCTCTCCCCCAGCACCCTGTGTTACTGACTGTATCTGTACTGATGTTAATCCAGCTCCCTCACACTGTCACTCAGTACCCCCTCTCCCCCAGCACCCTGTGTTACTGACTGTATCTCTACTGATGTTAATCCAGCTCCCTCACACTGTTACTCAGTAACGCCTCACCCCCAGCACCCTGTGTTACTGACTGTGTCTGTACTGATGTTAATCCAGCTTCCTCACACTCTCACTCTGTAACCCCTCTCACCCCTGCACCCTGTGTTACTGACTGTATCTCTACTGATGTTAATCCAGCTCCATCACACTGTCACTCAGTAACCCCTCTCCCGCAGCACCCTGTGTTACTGACTGTATCTTTACTGATGTTAATCCAGCTCCCTCGCACTGTCACTCAGTAACGCCTCTCCCCCAGCACCCTGTGTTACTGACTGTAACTCTACTGATGTTAATCCAGCACCCTCAGGCTCTCACTCAGTAACCTCTCTCCCCGAGCACACTGTGTTACTGACTGTATCTGTACTGATGTTAATCCAGCTCCCTCACACTGTCACTCAGTAACCCCTCTCCCCCAGCACCCTGTGTTACTGTCTGTATCTCAACTGATGTTAATCCAGCTCCCTCACACTGTCACTCAGTAACCCCTCTCCCCCAGCACCCTGTGTTACTGACTGTATCTCTACTGATGTTAATCCAGCTCCCTCACACTGTCACTCAGTCACCCCTCTCCCCCAGCACCCGGTGTTACTGACTGTATCTCTACTGATGTTAATCCAGCTCCCTCACACTGTCACTCAGTAACCCCTCTCCCCCAGCACCCTGTGTTACTGACTGTATCTCTACTGAAGTTAATCCAGCTCCATCACACTGTCACTCAGTCACCCCTCTTCCCCAGCACTCTGTGTTACTGAGTGTATCTCTACTGATGTTAATCCAGCTGCCTCACACTGTCACTCAGTAACCCCTCTCCCCCAGCACCCTGTGTTACTGACTGTATCTGTACAGGTGTTAATCCAGCTCCCTCACACTGTCACTCTGTAACCCCTCTCACCCCAGCACCCTGTGTTTCTGACTGTATCTCTACTGATGTTAATCCAGCTCCCTCACACTGTCACTCAGTAACGCCTCTCCCCCAGCACCCTGTGTTACTGACTGTATCTCTACTGATGTTAATCCAGCTCCCTCACACTGTCACTCAGTATCCCCTCTCCCCCAGCACCCTGTGTTACTGACTGTATCTGTACTGATGTTAATCCAGGTCCCTCTCACTGTCACTCAGTAACCCCACTCCCCCAGCACCCTGTGTTACTGACTGTATCTGTACTGATGTTAATCCAGCTCCCTCACACTGTCACTCAGTAACGCCTCTCCCCCAGCACCCTGTGTTACTGACTGTGTCTGTACTGGTGTTAATCTAGCTCCCTCACACTGTCACTCAGTAACGCCTCTCCCCCAGCACCCTGTGTTACTGACTGTATCTCTACTGATGTTAATCCAGCTCCCTCACACTGCCAGTCAGTAACCCCTCTCCCCCAGCACACTGTGTTACTGACTGTATCTCTACTGATGTTAATCCAGCTCCCTCACACTGTCACTCAGTAACCCCTCTCCCCCCAGCACCCTGTGTTACTGACTGTATCTCTACTGATGTTAATCCAGCTGCCTCACACTGTCACTCAGTAACCCCTCTCCCCCCAGCACCCTGTGTTACTGACTGTATCTGTACTGATGTTAATCCAGCTCCCTCACACTGTCACTCAGTACCCCCTCTCCCTCAGCACCGTGTGTTACTGTCTGTATCTGCACTGATGTTAATCCAGCTCCCTCACACTGTCACTCAGTAACGCCTCTCCCCCAGCACACTGTGTTACTGACTGTGTCTGTACTGATGTTAATCCAGCTCCCTCACACTGTCACTCTGTAACCCCTCTCACCCCTGCACCCTGTGTTACTGACTGTATCTCTACTGATGTTAATCCAGCTCCATCACACTGTCACTCAGTAACCCCTCTCCCGCAGCACCCTGTGTTACTGACGGTATCTGTACTGATGTTAATCCAGCTCCCTCGCACTGTCACTCAGTAACCCCTCTCCCCCAGCACCTGTGTTACTGACTGTAACTCTACTGATGTTAATCCAGCACCCTCACACTCTCACTCAGTAACCTCTCTCCCCGAGCACACTGTGTTACTGATTATATCTGTACTGAAGTTAATCCAGCTCCCTCACACTGTCACTCAGTAACCCCTCTCCCCCAGCACCCTGTGTTACTGACTGTATCTCGACTGATGTTAATCCAGCTCCCTCACACTGTCACTCTGTAACCCCTCTCACCCCAGCACCCTGTGTTTCTGACTGTATCTCTACTGATGTTAATCCAGCTCCCTCACACTGTCACTCAGTAACCCCTCTCCCCCAGCACCCTGTGTTACTGACTGTCTCTCGACTGATGTTAATCCAGCTCCCTCACACTGTCACTCAGTAACGCCTCTCCCCCAGCACCCTGTGTTACTGACTGTATCTCTCCTGATGTTAATCCAGCTCCCTCACACTGCCACTCAGTAACCCCTCTCCCCAAGCACCCTGTGTTACTGACTGTATCTCTACTGAAGTTAATCCAGCTCCATCACACTGTCACTCAGTCACCCCTCTTCCCCAGCACTCTGTGTTACTGAGTGTATCTCTACTGATGTTAATCCAGCTGCCTCACACTGTCACTCAGTAACCCCTCTCCCCCAGCACCCTGTGTTACTGACTGTATCTGTACAGGTGTTAATCCAGCTCCCTCACACTGTCACTCTGTAACCCCTCTCACCCCAGCACCCTGTGTTTCTGACTGTATCTCTACTGATGTTAATCCAGCTCCCTCACACTGTCACTCAGTAACGCCTCTCCCCCAGCACCCTGTGTTACTGACTGTATCTCTACTGATGTTAATCCAGCTCCCTCACACTGTCACTCAGTAACCCCTCTCCCCCAGCACCCTGTGTTACTGACTGTATCTGTACTGATGTTAATCCAGGTCCCTCTCACTGTCACTCAGTAACCCCTCTCCCCCAGCACCCTGTGTTACTGACTGTATCTGTACTGATGTTAATCCAGCTCCCTCACACTGTCACTCAGTAACGCCTCTCCCCCAGCACCCTGTGTTACTGACTGTGTCTGTACTGGTGTTAATCTAGCTCCCTCACACTGTCACTCAGTAACGCCTCTCCCCCAGCATCCTGTGTTACTGACTGTATCTCTACTGATGTTAATCCAGCTCCCTTACACTGTCACTCAGTAACCCCTCTCCCCCCAGCAACCTGTGTTACTGACTGTATCTCTACCGATGTTAATCCAGCTGCCTCACACTGTCACTCAGTAACCCCTCTCCCCCCAGCACCCTGTGTTACTGACTGTATCTGTACTGATGTTAATCCAGCTCCCTCACACTGTCACTCAGTACCCCCTCTCCCTCAGCACCGTGTGTTACTGACTGTATCTGCACTGATGTTAATCCAGCTCCCTCACACTGTCACTCAGTAACGCCTCTCCCCCAGCACACTGTGTTACTGACTGTGTCTGTACTGATGTTAATCCAGCTCCCTCACACTGTCACTCTGTAACCCCTCTCACCCCTGCACCCTGTGTTACTGACTGTATCTCTACTGATGTTAATCCAGCTCCATCACACTGTCACTCAGTAACCCCTCTCCCGCAGCACCCTGTGTTACTGACGGTATCTGTACTGATGTTAATCGAGCTCCCTCGCACTGTCACTCAGTAACCCCTCTCCCCCAGCACCCTGTGTTACTGACTGTAACTCTACTGATGTTAATCCAGCACCCTCACACTCTCACTCAGTAACCTCTCTCCCCGAGCACACTGTGTTACTGACGGTATCTGTACTGATGTTAATCCAGCTCCCTCGCACTGTCACTCAGTAACCCCTCTCCCCCAGCACCCTGTGTTACTGACTGTCTCTCGACTGATGTTAATCCAGCTCCCTCACACTGTCACTCAGTAACGCCTCTCCCCCAGCACCCTGTGTTACTGACTGTATCTCTCCTGATGTTAATCCAGCTCCCTCACACTGCCACTCAGTAACCCCTCTCCCCCAGCACCCTGTGTTACTGACTGTATCTCTACTGATGTTAATCACGCTCCCTCACACTGTCACTCAGTAACCCCTCTCCCCCCAGCACCTTGTGTTACTGACTGTATCTCTACTGATGTTAATCCAGCTGCCTCACACTGTCACTCAGTAACCCCTCTCCCCCCAGCACCCTGTGTTACTGACTGTATCTGTACTGATGTTAACCCAGGTCCCTCACACTGTCACTCAGTACCCCCTCTCCCCCAGCACCGTGTGTTACTGACTGTATCTGTACTGATGTTAATCCAGCTCCCTCACACTGCCACTCAGTAACCCCTCTCCCCCAGCACCCTGTGTTACTGACTGTATCTCTACTGATGTTAATCACGCTCCCTCACACTGTCACTCAGTAACCCCTCTCCCCCCAGCACCTTGTGTTACTGACTGTATCTCTACTGATGTTAATCCAGCTGCCTCACACTGTCACTCAGTAACCCCTCTCTCCCCGAGCACACTGTGTTACTGACTGTATCTGTACTGATGTTAATCCAGCTCCCTCACACTGTCACTCAGTAACCCCTCTCCCCCAGCACCCTGTGTTACAGACTGTATCTCTACTGATGTTACTCCAGCTCCCTCACACTGCCACTCAGTAACCCCTCTCCCCCAGCACCCTGTGTTACTGACTGTATCTCTACTGATGTTAATCACGCTCCCTCACACTGTCACTCAGTAACCCCTCTCCCCCCAGCACCCTGTGTTACTGACTGTATCTCTACTGATGTTAATCCAGCTCCATCACACTGTCACTCAGTAACCCCTCTCCCGCAGCACCGTGTGTTACTGACTGTATCTGTACTGATGTTAATCCAGCTCCCTCACACTGTCACTCAGTAACTCCTCTCCCACAGCACCCTGTGTTACTGACTGTAACTCTATTGATGTTAATCCAGCACCGTCACACTCTCACTCAGTCACCTCTCTCCCCGAGCACACTCTGTTACTGACTGTATCTGTAGTGATGTTAATCCAGCTCCCTCACACTGTCACTCAGTAACCCCTCTCCCCCAGCACCCTGTGTTACTGACTGTATCTCTACTGATGTTAATCCAGCTCCCTCACACTGTCACTCAGTAACCCCTCTCCCCCAGCACCCTGTGTTACTGACTGTATCTCTGCTGATGTTAATCCAGCTGCCTCACACTGTCACTCAGTAACCCCTCTCCCCCAGCACCCTGTGTGACTGACTGTATCTGTACAGGTGTTAATCCAGCTCCCTCACACTGTTATTCTGTAACCCCTCTCACCCCTGCACCCTGTGTTTCTGACTGTATCTCTACTGATGTTAATCCAGCTCCCTCACACTGTCACTCAGTAACGCCTCTCCCCCAGCACCCTGTGTTACTGACTGCATCTCTACTGATGTTAATCCAGCTCCCTCACGCTGCTACTCAGTAACCCCTCTCCCCCAGCACCTTGTGTTACTGACTGTATCTCTACTGATGTTAATCCAGCTGCCTCACACTGTCACTCAGTAACGCCTCACCCCCAGCACCCTGTGTTACTGACTGTGTCTGTACTGGTGTTAATCTAGCTCCCTCACACTGTCACTAAGTAACGCCTCTCCCCCAGCACCCTGTGTTACTGACTGCATCTCTACTGATGTTAATCCAGCTCCCTCACGCTGCTACTCAGTAACCCCTCTCCCCCAGCACCCTGTGTTACTGCCTGTATCTCTACTGATGTTAATCCAGCTCCCTCACACTGCCACTCAGTATCCCCTCTCCCCCAGCACCGTGTGTTACTGACTGTATCTGTACTGATGTTAAACCAGCTCCCTCACACTGTCACTCAGTAACCCCTCTCCCCCAGCACCCTGTGTTACTGACTGTATCTGTACTGATGTTAATCCAGCTCCCTCACACTGTCACTCAGTAACCCCTCACCCCAGCACCCTGTGTTACTGACTGTAACTCTACTGATGTTAATCCAGCACCCTCACACTCTCACTCAGTAACCTCTCTCCCCGAGCACGCTGTGTTACTGACTGTATCTGTACTGATGTTAATCCAGCTCCCTCACACTGTCACTCAGTAACCCCTCTCCCCCAGCACCCTGTGTTACTGACTGTCTCTCTACTGATGTTAATCCAGCTCCCTCACACTGTCACTCAGTAACCCCTCTCCCCCAGCACCCTGTGTTACTGACTGTATCTCTACTGATGTTAATCCAGCTCCCTCACACTGTCACTCAGTAACCGCTCTCCCCCAGCACCCTGTGTTACTGAGTGTATCTCTACTGATGTTAATCCAGCTGCCTCACACTGTCACTCAGTAAACCCTCTCCCCCAGCACCCTGTGTTACTGACTGTATCTGTACTGATGTTAATCCAGCTCCCTCACACTGTCACACAGTAACCCCTCTCCCCCAGCACCCTGTGTTACTGACTGTATCTCTACTGATGTTAATCCAGCTCCCTCACACTGTCACTCAGTAACCCCTCTCCCCCAGCACCCTGTGTTACTGACTGTATCTCTACTGATGTTAATCCAGCTGCCTCACACTGTCACTCAGTAACCCCTCTCCCCCAGCACCCTGTGTTACTGACTGTATCTCTACTGATGTTAATCCAGCTCCCTCACGCTGCCACTCAGTAACCCCTCTCCCCCAGCACCCTGTGTTACTGCCTGTATCTCTACTGATGTTAATCCAGCTCCTTCACACTGCCACTCAGTATCCCCTCTCCCCCAGCACCGTGTGTTACTGACTGTATCTGTACTGATGTTAATCCAGCTCCCTCACACTGTCACTCAGTAACCCCTCTCCCCCAGCACCCTGTGTTACTGACTGTCTCTCTACTGATGTTAATCCAGCTCCCTCACACTGTCACTCAGTACCCCCTCTCCCCCAGCACCGTGTGTTACTGACTGCATCTGTACTGATGTTAATCCAGCTCCCTCACACTGTCACTCAGTAACCGCTCTCCCCCAGCACCCTGTGTTACTGAGTGTATCTCTACTGATGTTAATCCAGCTGCCTCACACTGTCACTCAGTAAACCCTCTCCCCCAGCACACTGTGTTACTGACTGTATCTGTACTGATGTTAATCCAGCTCCCTCACACTGTCACACAGTAACCCCTCTCCCCCAGCACCCTGTGTTACTGACTGTATCTCTACTGATGTTAATCCAGCTCCCTCACACTGTCACTCAGTAACCCCTCTCCCCCAGCACCCTGTGTTACTGACTGTATCTCTACTGATGTTAATCCAGCTGCCTCACACTGTCACTCAGTAACCCCTCTCCCCCAGCACCCTGTGTTACTGACTGTATCTGTACTGATGTTAATCCAGCTCCCTCACACTGTAACTCAGTAACCCCTCTCCCCCAGCACCCTGTGTTACTGACTGTAACTCTACTGATGTTAATCCAGCACCCTCACACTCTCACTCAGTAACCTCTCTCCCCGAGCACACTTTGTTACTGACTGTATCTGTACTGATGTTAATCCAGCTCCCTCACACTGTCACTCAGTAACCCCTCCCCCCCAGCACCCTGTGTTACTGACTGTATCTCTACTGATGTTAATCCAGCTCCCTCACACTGTCACTCAGTAACCCCTCTCCCCCAGCACCCTGTGTTACTGACTGTATCTGTACTGATGTTAATCCAGCTCCCTCACACTGTCACTCAGTACCCCCTCTCCCCCAGCACCCTGTGTTACTGACTGTATCTCTACTGATGTTAATCCAGCTCCCTCACACTGTCACTCAGTAACGCCTCTCCCCCAGCACCCTGTGTTACTGACTGTATCTCTACTGATGTTAATCCAGCTGCCTCACACTGTCACTCAGTAACCCCTCTCCCCCCAGCACCCTGTGTTACTGACTGTATCTGTACTGATGTTAACCCAGGTCCCTCACACTGTCACTCAGTAAACCCTCTCCCCCAGCACCCTGTGTTACTGACTGTATCTCTACTTTTGTTAATCCAGCACCCTCACACTCTCACTCTGTAACCTCTCTCCCCGAGCACGCTGTGTTACTGACTGTATCTGTACAGATGTTAATCCAGCTCCCTCACACTGTCACTCTGTAACCCCTCTTCCCCAGCACCCTGTGTTACTGACTGTATCTCTACTGATGTTAATCCAGCTCCCTCACACTGTCACTCAGTAACCCCTCTCCCCCAGCACCCTGTGTTACTGACTGTATCTGTACTGATGTTAATCCAGCTGCCTCACACTGTCACTCAGTAACCCCTCTCCCCCAGCACCCTGTGTTACTGACTGTAACTCTACTGATGCTAATCCAGCTCCCTCACACTGTCACTCAGTAACCCCTCTCCCCCAGCACCCTGTGTTACTGACTGTATCTGTACAGGTGTTAATCCAGATCCCTCACACTGTCACTCAGTAACCCCTCTCCCCCAGCACACTGTGTTACTGACTGTATCTCTACTGATGTTAATCACGCTCCCTCACACTGTCACTCAGTAAGCCCTCTCCCCCAGCACCCTGTGTTATTGACTGTATCTCTACTGATGTTAATCACGCTCCCTCACACTGTCACTCAGTAACCCCTCTCCCCCAGCACCGTGTGTTACTGACTGTATCTGTACTGATGTTAATCCAGCTCCCTCACACTCTCACTCTGTAACCCCTCTCACCCCTGCACCCTGTGTTACTGACTGTATCTCTACTGATGTTAATCCAGCTCCATCACACTGTCACTCAGTAACCCCTCTCCCGCAGCACCCTGTGTTACTGACTGTATCTTTACTGATGTTAATCCAGCTCCCTCGCACTTTCACTCAGTAACCCCTCTCCCCCAGCACCCTGTGTTACTGACTGTAACTCTACTGATGTTAATCCAGCACCCTCACACTCTCACTCAGTAACCTCTCTCCCCGAGCACACTGTGTTACTGACTGTATCTGTACTGATGTTAATCCAGCTCCCTCACACTGTCACTCAGTAACCCCTCTCCCCCAGCACCCTGTGTTACTGACTGTATCTCTACTGATGTTAATCCAGCTCCCTCACACTGCCACTCAGTAACCCCTCTCCCCCAGCACCCTGTGTTACTGACTGTATCTCTACTGATGTTAATCACGCTCCCTCACACTGTCACTCAGTAACCCCTCTCCCCCCAGCACCCTGTGTTACTGACTGTATGTCTACTGATGTTAATCCAGCTCCATCACACTGTCACTCAGTAACCCCTCTCCCGCAGCACCGTGTGTTACTGACTGTATCTGTACTGATGTTAATCCAGCTCCCTCACACTGTCACTCAGTAACCCCTCTCCCACAGCACCCTGTGTTACTGACTGTAACTCTACTGATGTTAATCCAGCACCCTCACACTCTCACTCAGTAACCACTCTCCCCGAGCACACTGTGTTACTGACTGTATCTGTACTGATGTTAATCCAGCTCCCTCACACTGTCACTCAGTAACCCCTCTCCCCCAGCACCCTGTGTTACTGACTGTATCTCTACTGATGTTAATCCAGCTGCCTCACACTGTCACTCAGTAACCCCTCTCCCCCAGCACCCTGTGTTACTGACTGTATCTGTACAGGTGTTAATCCAGCTCCCTCACACTGTTATTCTGTAACCCCTCTCACCCCTGCACCCTGTGTTTCTGACTGTATCTCTACTGATGTTAATCCAGCTCCCTCACACTGTCACTCAGTAACCCCTCTCCCCCAGCACCCTGTGTTACTGACTGTATCTCTACTTTTGTTAATCCAGCACCCTCACACTCTCACTCTGTAACCTCTCTCCCCGAGCACGCTGTGTTACTGACTGTATCTGTACAGATGTTAATCCAGCTCCCTCACACTGTCACTCTGTAACCCCTCTTCCCCAGCACCCTGTGTTACTGACTGTATCTCTACTGATGTTAATCCAGCTCCCTCACACTGTCACTCAGTAACCCCTCTCCCCCAGCACCCTGTGTTACTGACTGTATCTGTACTGATGTTAATCCAGCTGCCTCACACTGTCACTCAGTAACCCCTCTCCCCCAGCACCCTGTGTTACTGACTGTAACTCTACTGATGCTAATCCAGCTCCCTCACACTGTCACTCAGTAACCCCTCTCCCCCAGCACCCTGTGTTACTGACTGTATCTGTACAGGTGTTAATCCAGATCCCTCACATTGTCACTCAGTAACCCCTCTCCCCCAGCACACTGTGTTACTGACTGTATCTCTACTGATGTTAATCACGCTCCCTCACACTGTCACTCAGTAAGCCCTCTCCCCCAGCACCCTGTGTTATTGACTGTATCTCTACTGATGTTAATCACGCTCCCTCACACTGTCACTCAGTAACCCCTCTCCCCCAGCACCGTGTGTTACTGACTGTATCTGTACTGATGTTAATCCAGCTCCCTCACACTCTCACTCTGTAACCCCTCTCACCCCTGCACCCTGTGTTACTGACTGTATCTCTACTGATGTTAATCCAGCTCCATCACACTGTCACTCAGTAACCCCTCTCCCGCAGCACCCTGTGTTACTGACTGTATCTCTACTGATGTTAATCCAGCTCCATCACACTGTCACTCAGTAACCCCTCTCCCGCAGCACCCTGTGTTACTGACTGTAACTCTACTGATGTTAATCCAGCACCCTCACACTCTCACTCAGTAACCTCTCTCCCCGAGTACACTGTGTTACTGACTGTATCTGTACTGATGTTAATCCAGCTCCCTCACACTGTCACTCAGTAACCCCTCTCCCGCAGCACCGTGTGTTACTGACTGTATCTGTACTGATGTTAATCCAGCTCCCTCACACTGTCACTCAGTAACCCCTCTCCCACAGCACCCTGTGTTTCTGACTGTATCTCTACTGATGTTAATCCAGCTCCCTCACACTGTCACTCAGTAACCCCTCTCCCCCAGCACCCTGTGTTACTGACTGTCTCTCGACTGATGTTAATCCAGCTCCCTCAGACTGTCACTCAGTAACCCCTCTCCCCCAGCACCCTGTGTTACTGACTGTATCTCTACTGATGTTAATCCAGCTCCCTCACACTGTCACTCAGTAACCCCTCTCCCCCAGCACCCTGTGTTACTGACTGTATCTGTACTGATGTTAATCCAGCTGCCTCACACTGTCACTCAGTAACTCCTCTCCCCCAGCACCCTGTGTTACTGACTGTATCTGTACTGATGTTAATCCAGGTCCCTCACACTGTCACTCAGTAACCCCTCTCCCCCAGCACCCTGTGTTACTGACTGTATCTGTACTGATGTTAATCCAGCTCCCTCACACTGTCACTCAGTAACGCCTCTCCCCCAGCACCCTGTGTTACTGACTGTGTCTGTACTGGTGTTAATCTATCTCCCTCACACTGTCACTCAGTAACGCCTCTCCCCCAGCACCCTGTGTTACTGACTGTATCTCTACTGATGTTAATCCAGCTCCCTCACGCTGCCACTCAGTAACCCCTCTCCTCCAGCACCCTGTGTTACTGCCTGTATCTCTACTGATGTTAATCCAGCTCCCTCACACTGCCACTCAGTATCCCCTCTCCCCTAGCACCGTGTGTTACTGACTGTATCTGTACTGATGTTAATCCAGCTCCCTCACACTGTCACTCAGTAACCCCTCTCCCCCAGCACCCTGTGTTACTGACTGTATCTGTACTGATGTTAATCCAGCTCCCTCACACTGTCACTCAGTAACCCCTCTCCCCCAGCGCCCTGTGTTACTGACTGTAACTCTAATGATGTTAATCCAGCACCCTCACACTCTCACTCAGTAACCTCTCTCCCCGAGGACGCTGTGTTACTGACTGTATCTGTACTGATGTTAATCCAGGTCCCTCACACTGTCACTCAGTAACCCCTCTCCCCCAGCACCCTGTGTTACTGACTGTATCTGTACTGATGTTAATCCAGCTCCCTCACACTGTCACTCAGTAACCCCTCTCCCCCAGCACCCTGTGTTACTGACTGTATCTCTACTGATGTTAATCCAGCTCCCTCACACTGTCACTCAGGAACCGCTCTCCCCCAGCACCCTGTGTTACTGAGTGTATCTCTACTGATGTTAATCCAGCTGCCTCACACTGTCACTCAGTAAACCCTCTCCCCCAGCACCCTGTGTTACTGACTGTATCTGTACTGATGTTAATCCAGCTCCCTCACACTGTCACACAGTAACCCCTCTACCCCAGCACCCTGTGTTACTGACTGTATCTCTACTGATGTTAATCCAGCTCCCTCACACTGTCACTCAGTAACCCCTCTCCCCCAGCACCCTGTGTTACTGACTGTACCTCTACTGATGTTAATCCAGCTGCCTCACACTGTCACTCAGTAACCCCTCTCCCCCAGCACCCTGTGTTACTGACTGTATCTGTACAGGTATTAATCCAGCTGCCTCACACTGTCACTCTGTAACCCCTCTCACCCCAGCACCCTGTGTTTCTGACTGTATCTCTACTGATGTTAATCCAGATCCCTCACACTGCCACTCAGTAACCCCTCTCCCCCAGCACCGTGTGTTACTGACTGTATCTGCACTGATGTTAATCCAGCTCCCTCACACTGTCACTCAGTAACGCCTCTCCCCCAGCACCCTGTGTTACTGACTGTGTCTGTACTGATGTTAATCCAGCTCCCTCACACTGTCACTCAGTAACCCCTCTCCCCCAGCACCCTGTGTTACTGACTGTATCTGTACTGATGTTAATCCAGCTCCCTCACACTGTCACTCAGTAACCCCTCTCCCCAGCACCCTGTGTTACTGACTGTATCTCTACTGAAGTTAATCCAGCTCCCTCACACTGTCACTCAGTAACCCCTCTCCCCCAGCACCCTGTGTTACTGACTGTATCTCTACTGATGTTAATCCAGCTCCCTCACACTGTTACTCAGTAACCCCTCTCCCCCAGCACCCTGTGTTACTGACTGTATCTGTACAGGTGTTAATCCAGCTCCCTCACACTGTTACTCAGTAACCCCTCTCCCCCAGCACCCTGTGTTACTGACTGTATCTGTACAGGTATTAATCCAGCTGCCTCACACTGTCACTCTGTAACCCCTCTCACCCCAGCACCCTGTGTTTCTGACTGTATCTCTACTGATGTTAATCCAGCTCCCTCACACTGTCACTCAGTAACCCCGCTCCCCCAGCACCCTGTGTTATTGACTGTATCTCGACTGATGTTAATCCAGCTCCCTCACACTGTCACTCAGTAACGCCTCTCCCCCAGCACCCTGTGTTACTGACTGTATCTCTACTGATGTTAATCCAGCTGCCTCACACTGTCACTCAGTAACCCCTCTCCCCCCAGCACCCTGTGTTACTGACTGTATCTGTACTGATGTTAACCCAGGTCCCTCACACTGTCACTCAGTAAACCCTCTCCCCCAGCACCCTGTGTTACTGACTGTATCTCTACTTTTGTTAATCCAGCACCCTCACACTCTCACTCTGTAACCTCTCTCCCCGAGCACGCTGTGTTACTGACTGTATCTGTACAGATGTTAATCCAGCTCCCTCACACTGTCACTCTGTAACCCCTCTTCCCCAGCACCCTGTGTTACTGACTGTATCTCTACTGATGTTAATCCAGCTCCCTCACACTGTCACTCAGTAACCCCTCTCCCCCAGCACCCTGTGTTACTGACTGTATCTGTACTGATGTTAATCCAGCTGCCTCACACTTTCACTCAGTAACCCCTCTCCCCCAGCACCCTGTGTTACTGACTGTAACTCTACTGATGTTAATCCAGCTCCCTCACACTGTCACTCAGTAACCCCTCTCCCCCAGCACCCTGTGTTACTGACTGTATCTGTACAGGTGTTAATCCAGATCCCTCACACTGTCACTCAGTAACCCCTCTCCCCCAGCACACTGTGTTACTGACTGTATCTCTACTGATGTTAATCACGCTCCCTCACACTGTCACTCAGTAAGCCCTCTCCCCCAGCACCCTGTGTTATTGACTGTATCTCTACTGATGTAAATCACGCTCCCTCACACTGTCACTCAGTAACCCCTCTCCCCCAGCACCGTGTGTTACTGACTGTATCTGTACTGATGTTAATCCAGCTCCCTCACACTCTCACTCTGTAACCCCTCTCACCCCTGCACCCTGTGTTACTGACTGTATCTCTACTGATGTTAATCCAGCTCCATCACACTGTCACTCAGTAACCCCTCTCCCGCAGCACCCTGTGTTACTGACTGTATCTTTACTGATGTTAATCCAGCTCCCTCGCACTTTCACTCAGTAACCCCTCTCCCCCAGCACCCTGTGTTACTGACTGTAACTCTACTGATGTTAATCCAGCACCCTCACACTCTCACTCAGTAACCTCTCTCCCCGAGCACACTGTGTTACTGACTGTATCTGTACTGATGTTAATCCAGCTCCCTCACACTGTTATTCTGTAACCCCTCTCACCCCTGCACCCTGTGTTTCTGACTGTATCTCTACTGATGTTAATCCAGCTCCCTCACACTGTCACTCAGTAACCCCTCTCCCCCAGCACCCTGTGTTACTGACTGTATCTCTACTGATGTTAATCCAGCTCCCTCACACTGTCACTCAGTAACCCCTCTCCCACAGCACCCTGTGTTACTGACTGTAACTCTACTGATGTTAATCCAGCACCCTCACACTCTCACTCAGTAACCACTCTCCCACAGCACCCTGTGTTACTGACTGTATCTCTACTGATGTTAATCCAGCTGCCTCACACTGTCACTCAGTAACCCCTCTCCCCCAGCACCCTGTGTTACTGACTGTATCTGTACAGGTGTTAATCCAGCTCCCTCACACTGTTATTCTGTAACCCCTCTCACCCCTGCACCCTGTGTTTCTGACTGTATCTCTACTGATGTTAATCCAGGTCCCTCACACTGTCACTCAGTAACCCCTCTCCCCCAGCACCCTGTGTTACTGACTGTATCTGTACTGATGTTAATCCAGCTCCCTCACACTGTCACTCAGTAACGCCTCTCCCCCAGCACCCTGTGTTACTGACTGTGTCTGTACTGGTGTTAATCTATCTCCCTCACACTGTCACTCAGTAACGCCTCTCCCCCAGCACCCTGTGTTACTGACTGTATCTCTACTGATGTTAATCCAGCTCCCTCACGCTGCCACTCAGTAACCCCTCTCCTCCAGCACCCTGTGTTACTGCCTGTATCTCTACTGATGTTAATCCAGCTCCCTCACACTGCCACTCAGTATCCCCTCTCCCCCCAGCACCCTGTGTTACTGACTGTATCTCTACTGATGTTAATCCAGCTCCCTCACACTGTCACTCAGTAACCACTCTCCCCCAGCACCCTGTGTTACTGACTGTATCTGTACTGATGTTAATCCAGCTCCCTCACACTGTCACTCAGTAACCCCTCTCCCCCAGCGCCCTGTGTTACTGACTGTAACTCTAATGATGTTAATACAGCACCCTCACACTCTCACTCAGTAACCTCTCTCCCCGAGGACGCTGTGTTACTGACTGTATCTGTACTGATGTTAATCCAGGTCCCTCACACTGTCACTCAGTAACCCCTCTCCCCCAGCACCCTGTGTTACTGACTGTATCTGTACTGATGTTAATCCAGCTCCCTCACACTGTCACTTAGTAACCCCTCTCCCCCAGCACCCTGTGTTACTGAGTGTATCTCTACTGATGTTAATCCAGCTGCCTCACACTGTCACTCAGTAAACCCTCTCCCCCAGCACCCTGTGTTACTGACTGTATCTGTACTGATGTTAATCCAGCTCCCTCACACTGTCACACAGTAACCCCTCTACCCCAGCACCCTGTGTTACTGACTGTATCTCTACTGATGTTAATCCAGCTCCCTCACACTGTCACTCAGTAACCCCTCTCCCCCAGCACCCTGTGTTACTGACTGTACCTCTACTGATGTTAATCCAGCTGCCTCACACTGTCACTCAGTAACCCCTCTCCCCCAGCACCCTGTGTTACTGACTGTATCTGTACAGGTATTAATCCAGCTGCCTCACACTGTCACTCTGTAAACCCTCTCACCCCAGCACCCTGTGTTTCTGACTGTATCTCTACTGATGTTAATCCAGATCCCTCACACTGCCACTCAGTAACCCCTCTCCCCCAGCACCGTGTGTTACTGACTGTATCTGCACTGATGTTAATCCAGCTCCCTCACACTGTCACTCAGTAACGCCTCTCCCCCAGCACCCTGTGTTACTGACTGTGTCTGTACTGATGTTAATCCAGCTCCCTCACACTGTCACTCAGTAACCCCTCTCCCCCAGCACCCTGTGTTACTGACTGTATCTGTACTGATGTTAATCCAGCTCCCTCACACTGTCACTCAGTAACCCCTCTCCCCAGCACCCTGTGTTACTGACTGTATCTCTACTGAAGTTAATCCAGCTCCCTCACACTGTCACTCAGTAACCCCTCTCCCCCAGCACCCTGTGTTACTGACTGTATCTCTACTGATGTTAATCCAGCTCCCTCACACTGTTACTCAGTTACCGCTCTCCCCCAGCACCCTGTGTTACTGAGTGTATCTCTACTGATGATAATCCAGTTGCCTCACACTGTCACTCAGTAACCCCTCTCACCCCAGCACCCTGTGTTTCTGACTGTATCTCTACTGATGTTAATCCAGCTCCCTCACACTGTCACTCAGTAACGCCTCTCCCCCAGCACCCTGTGTTACTGACTGTGTCTGTACTGATGTTAATCCAGCTCCCTCACACTGTCACTCAGTAACCACTCTCCCCCAGCACCCTGTGTTACTGACTGTATCTGTACTGATGTTAATCCAGCTCCCTCACACTGTCACTCAGTAACCCCTCTCCCCCAGCGCCCTGTGTTACTGACTGTAACTCTAATGATGTTAATACAGCACCCTCACACTCTCACTCAGTAACCTCTCTCCCCGAGGACGCTGTGTTACTGACTGTATCTGTACTGATGTTAATCCAGGTCCCTCACACTGTCACTCAGTAACCCCTCTCCCCCAGCACCCTGTGTTACTGACTGTATCTGTACTGATGTTAATCCAGCTCCCTCACACTGTCACTTAGTAACCCCTCTCCCCCAGCACCCTGTGTTACTGAGTGTATCTCTACTGATGTTAATCCAGCTGCCTCACACTGTCACTCAGTAAACCCTCTCCCCCAGCACCCTGTGTTACTGACTGTATCTGTACTGATGTTAATCCAGCTCCCTCACACTGTCACACAGTAACCCCTCTACCCCAGCACCCTGTGTTACTGACTGTATCTCTACTGATGTTAATCCAGCTCCCTCACACTGTCACTCAGTAACCCCTCTCCCCCAGCACCCTGTGTTACTGACTGTACCTCTACTGATGTTAATCCAGCTGCCTCACACTGTCACTCAGTAACCCCTCTCCCCCAGCACCCTGTGTTACTGACTGTATCTGTACAGGTATTAATCCAGCTGCCTCACACTGTCACTCTGTAAACCCTCTCACCCCAGCACCCTGTGTTTCTGACTGTATCTCTACTGATGTTAATCCAGATCCCTCACACTGCCACTCAGTAACCCCTCTCCCCCAGCACCGTGTGTTACTGACTGTATCTGCACTGATGTTAATCCAGCTCCCTCACACTGTCACTCAGTAACGCCTCTCCCCCAGCACCCTGTGTTACTGACTGTGTCTGTACTGATGTTAATCCAGCTCCCTCACACTGTCACTCAGTAACCCCTCTCCCCCAGCACCCTGTGTTACTGACTGTATCTGTACTGATGTTAATCCAGCTCCCTCACACTGTCACTCAGTAACCCCTCTCCCCAGCACCCTGTGTTACTGACTGTATCTCTACTGAAGTTAATCCAGCTCCCTCACACTGTCACTCAGTAACCCCTCTCCCCCAGCACCCTGTGTTACTGACTGTATCTCTACTGATGTTAATCCAGCTCCCTCACACTGTTACTCAGTTACCGCTCTCCCCCAGCACCCTGTGTTACTGAGTGTATCTCTACTGATGATAATCCAGTTGCCTCACACTGTCACTCAGTAACCCCTCTCACCCCAGCACCCTGTGTTTCTGACTGTATCTCTACTGATGTTAATCCAGCTCCCTCACACTGTCACTCAGTAACCCCTCTCCCCCAGCACCCTGTGTTATTGACTGTATCTCGACTGATGTTAATCCAGCTCCCTCACACTGTCACTCAGTAACGCCTCTCCCCCAGCACCCTGTGTTACTGACTGTATCTCTACTGATGTTAATCCAGCTGCCTCACACTGTCACTCAGTAACCCCTCTCCCCCCAGCACCCTGTGTTACTGACTGTATCTGTACTGATGTTAACCCAGGTCCCTCACACTGTCACTCAGTAACCCCTCTCCCCCAGCACCCTGTGTTACTGACTATCTCTACTGATGTTAATACAGCACCCTCACACTCTCACTCAGTAACCTCTCTCCCCGAGCACACTGTGTTACTGACTGTATCTCTACTGATGTTAATCACGCTCCCTCACACTGTCACTCAGTAACCCCTCTCCCCCAGCACCCTGTGTTACTGACTGTATCTGTACTGATGTTAATCCAGCTCCCTCACACTGTCACTCAGTCACGCCTCTCCCCCAGCACCCTGTGTTACTGACTGTATCTGTACTGATGTTAATCCAGCTCCCTCACACTGTCACTCAGTATCCCCTCTCCCCCAGCACCGTGTGTTACTGACTGTATCTGCACTGATGTTAATCCAGCTCCCTCACACTGTCACTCAGTCACGCCTCTCCCCCAGCACCCTGTGTTACTGACTGTGTCTGTACTGATGTTAATCCAGCTTCCTCACACTCTCACTCTGTAACCCCTCTCACCCCTGCACCCTGTGTTACTGACTGTATCTCTACTGATGTTAATCCAGCTCCATCACACTGTCACTCAGTAACCCCTCTCCCGCAGCACCCTGTGTTACTGACTGTATCTTTACTGATGTTAATCCAGCTCCCTCACACTGTCACTCAGTAACCCCTCTCCCCCAGCACCCTGTGTTACTGACTGTATCTCTACTGATGTTAATCCAGCGCCCTCACACTGTCACTCAGTAACACCTCTCCCCCAGCACCCTGTGTTACTGACTGTAACTCTACTGATGTTAATCCAGCACCCTCACACTCTCACTCAGTCACCTCTCTCCCCGAGCACACTGTGTTACTGACTGTATCTGTACTGATGTTAATCCAGCTCCCTCACACTGTCACTCAGTAACCCCTCTCCCCCAGCACCCTGTGTTACTGACTGTATCTCTACTGATGTTAATCCAGCTCCCTCACACTGCCACTCAGTAACCCCTCTCCCCCAGCACCCTGTGTTACTGACTGTATCTCTACTGATGTTAATCACGCTCCCTCACACTGTCACTCAGTAACCCCTCTCCCCCCAGCGCCCTGTGTTACTGACTGTATCTCTACTGATGTTAATCCAGCTCCATCACACTGTCACTCAGTAACCCCTCTCCCGCAGCACCGTGTGTTACTGACTGTATCTGTACTGATGTTAATCCATCTCCCTCACACTGTCACTCAGTAACCCCTCTCCCACAGCACCCTGTGTTACTGACTGTAACTCTACTGATGTTAATCCAGCACCGTCACACTCTCACTCAGTAACCTCTCTCCCCGAGCACACTCTGTTACTGACTGTATCTGTACTGATGTTAATCCAGCTCCCTCACACTGTCACTCAGTAACCCCTCTCCCCCAGCACCCTGTGTTACTGACTGTATCTCTACTGATGTTAATCCAGCTCCCTCACACTGTCACTCAGTAACCCCTCTCCCCCAGCACCCTGTGTTACTGACTGTATCTCTGCTGATGTTAATCCAGCTGCCTCACACTGTCACTCAGTAACCCCTCTCCCCCAGCACGCTGTGTGACTGACTGTATCTGTACAGGTGTTAATCCAGCTCCCTCACACTGTTATTCTGTAACCCCTCTCACCCCTGCACCCTGTGTTTCTGACTGTATCTCTACTGATGTTAATCCAGCTCCCTCACACTGTCACTCAGTAACCCCTCTCCCCCAGCACCCTGTGTTACTGACTGTCTCTCGACTGATGTTAATCCAGCTCCCTCACACTGTCACTCAGTAACGCCTCTCCCCCAGCACCCTGTGTTACTGACTGTATCTCTACTGATGTTAATCCAGCTCCCTCACACTGTCACTCAGTAACCCCTCTCCCCCAGCACCCTGTGTTACTGACTGTATCTGTACTGATGTTAATCCAGCTGCCTCACACTGTCACTCAGTAACCCCTCTCCCCCAGCACCCTGTGTTACTGACTGTATCTGTACTGATGTTAATCCAGGTCCCTCACACTGTCACTCAGTAACGCCTCTCCCCCAGCACCCTGTGTTACTGACTGTATCTCTACTGATGTTAATCCAGCTGCCTCACACTGTCACTCAGTAACCCCTCTCCCCCCAGCACCCTGTGTTACTGACTGTATCTGTACTGATGTTAACCCAGGTCCCTCACACTGTCACTCAGTAACCCCTCTCCCCCAGCACCCTGTGTTACTGACTATCTCTACTGATGTTAATACAGCACCCTCACACTCTCACTCAGTAACCTCTCTCCCCGAGCACGCTGTGTTACTGACTGTATCTGTACTGATGTTAATCCAGCTCCCTCACACTGTCACTCAGTAACCCCTCTCCCCCAGCACCGTGTGTTAGTGACTGTATCTGCACTGATGTTAATCCAGCTCCCTCACACTGTCACTCAGTAACGCCTCTCCCCCAGCACCCTGTGTTACTGACTGTGTCTGTACTGATGTTAATCCAGCTTCCTCACACTCTCACTCTGTAACCCCTCTCACCACTGCACCCTGTGTTACTGACTGTATCTCTACTGATGTTAATCCAGCTCCATCACACTGTCACTCAGTAACCCCTCTCCCGCAGCACCCTGTGTTACAGACTGTATCTTTACTGATGTTAATCCAACTCCCTCACACTGTCACTCAGTAACCCCTCTCCCCCAGCACCCTGTGTTACTGACTGTATCTCTACTGATGTTAATCCAGCGCCCTCACACTGTCACTCAGTAACGCCTCTCCCCCAGCACCCTGTGTTACTGACTGTAACTCTACTGATGTTAATCCAGCACCCTCACACTCTCACTCAGTCACCTCTCTCCCCGAGCACACTGTGTTACTGACTGTATCTGTACTGATGTTAATCCAGCTCCCTCACACTGTCACTCAGTAACCCCTCTCCCCCAGCACCCTGTGTTACTGACTGTATCTCTACTGATGTTAATCACGCTCCCTCACACTGTCACTCAGTAACCCCTCTCCCCCCAGCACCCTGTGTTACTGACTGTATCTCTACTGATGTTAATCCAGCTCCATCACACTGTCACTCAGTAACCCCTCTCCCGCAGCACCGTGTGTTACTGACTGTATCTGTACTGATGTTAATCCAGCTCCCTCACACTGTCACTCAGTAACCCCTCTCCCACAGCACCCTGTGTTACTGACTGTAACTCTATTGATGTTAATCCAGCACCGTCACACTCTCACTCAGTCACCTCTCTCCCCGAGCACACTCTGTTACTGACTGTATCTGTACTGATGTTAATCCAGCTCCCTCACACTGTCACTCAGTAACCCCTCTCCCCCAGCACCCTGTGTTACTGACTGTATCTCTACTGATGTTAATCCAGCTCCCTCACACTGTCACTCAGTAACCCCTCTCCCCCAGCACCCTGTGTGACTGACTGTATCTGTACAGGTGTTAATCCAGCTCCCTCACACTGTTATTCTGTAACCCCTCTCACCCCTGCACCCTGTGTTTCTGACTGTATCTCTACTGATGTTAATCCAGCTCCCTCACACTGTCACTCAGTAACCCCTCTCCCCCAGCACCCTGTGTTACTGACTGTCTCTCGACTGATGTTAATCCAGCTCCCTCACACTGTCACTCAGTAACGCCTCTCCCCCAGCACCCTGTGTTACTGACTGTATCTCTACTGATGTTAATCCAGCTCCCTCACACTGTCACTCAGTAACCCCTCTCCCCCAGCACCCTGTGTGACTGACTGTATCTGTACTGATGTTAATCCAGCTGCCTCACACTGTCACTCAGTAACCCCTCTCCCCCAGCACCCTGTGTTACTGACTGTATCTGTACTGATGTTAATCCAGGTCCCTCACACTGTCACTCAGTAACCCCTCTCCCCCAGCACCCTGTGTTACTGACTGTATCTGTACTGATGTTAATCCAGCTCCCTCACACTGTCACTCAGTAACGCCTCACCCCAGCACCCTGTGTTACTGACTGTGTCTGTACTGGTGTTAATCTAGCTCCCTCACACTGTCACTAAGTAACGCCTCTCCCCCAGCACCCTGTGTTACTGACTGCATCTCTACTGATGTTAATCCAGCTCCCTCACGCTGCTACTCAGTAACCCCTCTCCCCCAGCACCCTGTGTTACTGACTGTATCTCTACTGATGTTAATCCAGCTCCCTCACACTGCCACTCAGTATCCCCTCTCCCCCAGCACCGTGTGTTACTGACTGTATCTGTACTGATGTTAATCCAGCTCCCTCACACAGTCACTCAGTAACCCCTCTCCCCCAGCACCCTGTGTTACTGACTGTATCTGTACTGATGTTAATCCAGCTCCCTCACACTGTCACTCAGTAACCCCTCTCCCCCAGCACACTGTGTTACTGACTGTCTCTCTACTGATGTTAATCCAGCTCCCTCACACTGTCACTCAGTAACCGCTCTCCCCCAGCACCCTGTGTTACTGAGTGTATCTCTACTGATGTTAATCCAGCTGCCTCACACTGTCACTCAGTAAACCCTCTCCCCCAGCACCGTGTGTTACTGACTGTATCTGTACTGATGTTAATCCAGCTCCCTCACACTGTCACTCAGTAACCCCTCTCCCACAGCACCCTGTGTTACTGACTGTAACTCTACTGATGTTAATCCAGCACCGTCACACTCTCACTCAGTAACCTCTCTCCCCGAGCACACTCTGTTACTGACTGTATCTGTACTGATGTTAATCCAGCTCCCTCACACTGTCACTCAGTAACCCCTCTCCCCCAGCACCCTGTGTTACTGACTGTATCTCTACTGATGTTAATCCAGCTCCCTCACACTGTCACTCAGTAACCCCTCTCCCCCAGCACCCTGTGTTACTGACTGTATCTCTGCTGATGTTAATCCAGCTGCCTCACACTGTCACTCAGTAACCCCTCTCCCCCAGCACGCTGTGTGACTGACTGTATCTGTACAGGTGTTAATCCAGCTCCCTCACACTGTTATTCTGTAACCCCTCTCACCCCTGCACCCTGTGTTTCTGACTGTATCTCTACTGATGTTAATCCAGCTCCCTCACACTGTCACTCAGTAACCCCTCTCCCCCAGCACCCTGTGTTACTGACTGTCTCTCGACTGATGTTAATCCAGCTCCCTCACACTGTCACTCAGTAACGCCTCTCCCCCAGCACCCTGTGTTACTGACTGTATCTCTACTGATGTTAATCCAGCTCCCTCACACTGTCACTCAGTAACCCCTCTCCCCCAGCACCCTGTGTTACTGACTGTATCTGTACTGATGTTAATCCAGCTGCCTCACACTGTCACTCAGTAACCCCTCTCCCCCAGCACCCTGTGTTACTGACTGCATCTGTACTGATGTTAATCCAGGTCCCTCACACTGTCACTCAGTAACGCCTCTCCCCCAGCACCCTGTGTTACTGACTGTATCTCTACTGATGTTAATCCAGCTGCCTCACACTGTCACTCAGTAACCCCTCTCCCCCCAGCACCCTGTGTTACTGACTGTATCTGTACTGATGTTAACCCAGGTCCCTCACACTGTCACTCAGTAACCCCTCTCCCCCAGCACCCTGTGTTACTGACTATCTCTACTGATGTTAATACAGCACCCTCACACTCTCACTCAGTAACCTCTCTCCCCGAGCACGCTGTGTTACTGACTGTATCTGTACTGATGTTAATCCAGCTCCCTCACACTGTCACTCAGTAACCCCTCTCCCCCAGCACCGTGTGTTACTGACTGTATCTGCACTGATGTTAATCCAGCTCCCTCACACTGTCACTCAGTAACGCCTCTCCCCCAGCACCCTGTGTTACTGACTGTGTCTGTACTGATGTTAATCCAGCTTCCTCACACTCTCACTCTGTAACCCCTCTCACCCCTGCACCCTGTGTTACTGACTGTATCTCTACTGATGTTAATCCAGCTCCATCACACTGTCACTCAGTAACCCCTCTCCCACAGCACCCTGTGTTACTGACTGTAACTCTACTGATGTTAATCCAGCACCGTCACACTCTCACTCAGTAACCTCTCTCCCCGAGCACACTCTGTTACTGACTGTATCTGTACTGATGTTAATCCAGCTCCCTCACACTGTCACTCAGTAACCCCTCTCCCCCAGCACGCTGTGTGACTGACTGTATCTGTACAGGTGTTAATCCAGCTCCCTCACACTGTTATTCTGTAACCCCTCTCACCCCTGCACCCTGTGTTTCTGACTGTATCTCTACTGATGTTAATCCAGCTCCCTCACACTGTCACTCAGTAACCCCTCTCCCCCAGCACCCTGTGTTACTGACTGTCTCTCGACTGATGTTAATCCAGCTCCCTCACACTGTCACTCAGTAACGCCTCTCCCCCAGCACCCTGTGTTACTGACTGTATCTCTACTGATGTTAATCCAGCTCCCTCACACTGTCACTCAGTAACCCCTCTCCCCCAGCACCCTGTGTTACTGACTGTATCTGTACTGATGTTAATCCAGCTGCCTCACACTGTCACTCAGTAACCCCTCTCCCCCAGCACCCTGTGTTACTGACTGCATCTGTACTGATGTTAATCCAGGTCCCTCACACTGTCACTCAGTAACGCCTCTCCCCCAGCACCCTGTGTTACTGACTGTATCTCTACTGATGTTAATCCAGCTGCCTCACACTGTCACTCAGTAACCCCTCTCCCCCCAGCACCCTGTGTTACTGACTGTATCTGTACTGATGTTAACCCAGGTCCCTCACACTGTCACTCAGTAACCCCTCTCCCCCAGCACCCTGTGTTACTGACTATCTCTACTGATGTTAATACAGCACCCTCACACTCTCACTCAGTAACCTCTCTCCCCGAGCACGCTGTGTTACTGACTGTATCTGTACTGATGTTAATCCAGCTCCCTCACACTGTCACTCAGTAACCCCTCTCCCCCAGCACCGTGTGTTACTGACTGTATCTGCACTGATGTTAATCCAGCTCCCTCACACTGTCACTCAGTAACGCCTCTCCCCCAGCACCCTGTGTTACTGACTGTGTCTGTACTGATGTTAATCCAGCTTCCTCACACTCTCACTCTGTAACCCCTCTCACCCCTGCACCCTGTGTTACTGACTGTATCTCTACTGATGTTAATCCAGCTCCATCACACTGTCACTCAGTAACCCCTCTCCCGCAGCACCCTGTGTTACAGACTGTATCTTTACTGATGTTAATCCAGCTCCCTCACACTGTCACTCAGTAACCCCTCTCCCCCAGCACCCTGTGTTACTGACTGTATCTCTACTGATGTTAATCCAGCTCCCTCACACTGTCACTCAGTAACCCCTCTCCCCCAGCACCCTGTGTTACTGACTGTAACTCTACTGATGTTAATCCAGCACCCTCACACTCTCACTCAGTCACCTCTCTCCCCGAGCACACTGTGTTACTGACTGTATCTGTACTGATGTTAATCCAGCTCCCTCACACTGTCACTCAGTAACCCCTCTCCCCCAGCACCCTGTGTTACTGACTGTATCTCTACTGATGTTAATCACGCTCCCTCACACTGTCACTCAGTAACCCCTCTCCCCCCAGCACCCTGTGTTACTGACTGTATCTCTACTGATGTTAATCCAGCTCCATCACACTGTCACTCAGTAACCCCTCTCCCGCAGCACCGTGTGTTACTGACTGTATCTGTACTGATGTTAATCCAGCTCCCTCACACTGTCACTCAGTAACCCCTCTCCCACAGCACCCTCTGTTACTGACTGTAACTCTATTGATGTTAATCCAGCACCGTCACACTCTCACTCAGTCACCTCTCTCCCCGAGCACACTCTGTTACTGACTGTATCTGTACTGATGTTAATCCAGCTCCCTCACACTGTCACTCAGTAACCCCTCTCCCCCAGCACCCTGTGTTACTGACTGTATCTCTACTGATGTTAATCCAGCTCCCTCACACTGTCACTCAGTAACCCCTCTCCCCCAGCACCCTGTGTTACTGACTGTATCTCTGCTGATGTTAATCCAGCTGCCTCACACTGTCACTCAGTAACCCCTCTCCCCCAGCACCCTGTGTGACTGACTGTATCTGTACAGGTGTTAATCCAGCTCCCTCACACTGTTATTCTGTAACCCCTCTCACCCCTGCACCCTGTGTTTCTGACTGTATCTCTACTGATGTTAATCCAGCTCCCTCACACTGTCACTCAGTAACGCCTCTCCCCCAGCACCCTGTGTTACTGACTGTATCTCTACTGATGTTAATCCAGCTCCCTCACACTGTCACTCAGTAACCCCTCTCCCCCAGCACCCTGTGTTACTGACTGTATCTGTACTGATGTTAATCCAGCTGCCTCACACTGTCACTCAGTAACCCCTCTCCCCCAGCACCCTGTGTTACTGACTGTATCTGTACTGATGTTAATCCAGCTCCCTCACACTGTCACTCAGTAACGCCTCACCCCCAGCACCCTGTGTTACTGACTGTGTCTGTACTGGTGTTAATCTAGCTCCCTCACACTGTCACTAAGTAACGCCTCTCCCCCAGCACCCTGTGTTACTGACTGCATCTCTACTGATGTTAATCCAGCTCCCTCACGCTGCTACTCAGTAACCCCTCTCCCCCAGCACCCTGTGTTACTGACTGTATCTCTACTGATGTTAATCCAGCTCCCTCACACTGCCACTCAGTATCCCCTCTCCCCCAGCACCGTGTGTTACTGACTGTATCTGTACTGATGTTAATCCAGCTCCCTCACACTGTCACTCAGTAACCCCTCTCCCCCAGCACCCTGTGTTACTGACTGTATCTGTACTGATGTTAATCCAGCTCCCTCACACTGTCACTCAGTAACCCCTCTCCCCCAGCACCCTGTGTTACTGACTGTCTCTCTACTGATGTTAATCCAGCTCCCTCACACTGTCACTCAGTAACCCCTCTCCCCCAGCACCCTGTGTTGCTGACTGTATCTCTACTGATGTTAATCCAGCTCCCTCACACTGTCACTCAGTAACCGCTCTCCCCCAGCACCCTGTGTTACTGAGTGTATCTCTACTGATGTTAATCCAGCTGCCTCACACTGTCACTCAGTAAACCCTCTCCCCCAGCACCCTGTGTTACTGACTGTATCTGTACTGATGTTAATCCAGCTCCCTCACACTGTCACACAGTAACCCCTCTCCCCCAGCACCCTGTGTTACTGACTGTATCTCTACTGATGTTAATCCAGCTCCCTCACACTGTCACTCAGTAACCCCTCTCCCCCAGCACCCTGTGTTACTGACTGTATCTCTACTGATGTTAATCCAGCTGCCTCACACTGTCACTCAGTAACCCCTCTCCCCCAGCACCCTGTGTTACTGACTGTATCTCTACTGATGTTAATCCAGCTCCCTCACGCTGCCACTCAGTAACCCCTCACCCCCAGCACCCTGTGTTACTGCCTGTATCTCTACTGATGTTAATCCAGCTCCTTCACACTGCCACTCAGTATCCCCTCTCCCCCAGCACCGTGTGTTACTGACTGTATCTGTACTGATGTTAATCCAGCTCCCTCACACTGTCACTCAGTAACCCCTCTCCCCCAGCACCCTGTGTTACTGACTGTATCTGTACTGATGTTAATCCAGCTCCCTCACACTGTCACTCTGTAACCCCTCACCCCAGCACCCTGTGTTACTGACTGTAACTCTACTGATGTTAATCCAGCACCCTCACACTCTCACTCAATAACCTCTCTCCCCGAGCACACTGTGTTACTGACTGTATCTGTACTGATGTTAATCCAGCTCCCTCACACTGTCACTCTGTAACCCCTCTCCCCCAGCACCCTGTGTTACTGACTGTCTCTCTACTGATGTTAATCCAGCTCCCTCACACTGTCACTCAGTACCCCCTCTCCCCCAGCACCGTGTGTTACTGACTGCATCTGTACTGATGTTAATCCAGCTCCCTCACACTGTCACTCAGTAACCGCTCTCCCCCAGCACCCTGTGTTACTGACTGTATCTCTACTGAAGTTAATCCAGCTCCATCACACTGTCACTCAGTCACCCCTCTTCCCCAGCACTCTGTGTTACTGAGTGTATCTCTACTGATGTTAATCCAGCTCCCTCACACTGTCACACAGTAACCCCTCTCCCCCAGCACCCTGTGTTACTGACTGTATCTCTACTGATGTTAATCCAGCTCCCTCACACTGTCACTCAGTAACCCCTCTCCCCCAGCACCCTGTGTTACTGACTGTATCTCTACTGATGTTAATCCAGCTGCCTCACACTGTCACTCAGTAACGCCTCTCCCCCAGCACCCTGTGTTACTGACTGTATCTCTACTGATGTTAATCCAGCTCCCTCACACTGTCACTCAGTATCCCCTCTCCCCCAGCACCCTGTGTTACTGACTGTATCTGTACTGATGTTAATCCAGGTCCCTCTCACTGTCACTCAGTAACCCCTCTCCCCCAGCACCCTGTGTTACTGACTGTATCTGTACTGATGTTAATCCAGCTCCCTCACACTGTCACTCAGTAACCCCTCCCCCCCAGCACCCTGTGTTACTGACTGTATCTCTACTGATGTTAATCCAGCTCCCTCACACTGTCACTCAGTAACCCCTCTCCCCCAGCACCCTGTGTTACTGACTGTATCTGTACTGATGTTAATCCAGCTCCCTCACACTGTCACTCAGTACCCCCTCTCCCCCAGCACCCTGTGTTACTGACTGTATCTCTACTGATGTTAATCCAGCTCCCTCACACTGTTACTCAGTAACGCCTCTCCCCCAGCACCCTGTGTTACTGACTGTGTCTGTACTGATGTTAATCCAGCTTCCTCACACTCTCACTCTGTAACCCCTCTCACCCCTGCACCCTGTGTTACTGACTGTATCTCTACTGATGTTAATCCAGCTCCATCACACTGTCACTCAGTAACCCCTCTCCCGCAGCACCCTGTGTTACTGACTGTATCTTTACTGATGTTAATCCAGCTCCCTCGCACTGTCACTCAGTAACGCCTCTCCCCCAGCACCCTGTGTTACTGACTGTAACTCTACTGATGTTAATCCAGCACCCTCAGGCTCTCACTCAGTAACCTCTCTCCCCGAGCACACTGTGTTACTGACTGTATCTGTACTGATGTTAATCCAGCTCCCTCACACTGTCACTCAGTAACCCCTCTCCCCCAGCACCCTGTGTTACTGTCTGTATCTCAACTGATGTTAATCCAGCTCCCTCACACTGTAACTCAGTAACCCCTCTCCCCCAGCACCCTGTGTTACTGACTGTAACTCTACTGATGTTAATCCAGCACCCTCACACTGTCACTCAGTAACCCCTCTCCCCCAGCACCCTGTGTTACTGACTGTATCTGTACTGATGTTAATCCAGCTCCCTCACACTGTAACTCAGTAACCCCTCTCCCCCAGCACCCTGTGTTACTGACTGTATCTCTACTGAAGTTAATCCAGCTCCATCACACTGTCACTCAGTCACCCCTCTTCCCCAGCACTCTGTGTTACTGAGTGTATCTCTACTGATGTTAATCCAGCTGCCTCACACTGTCACTCAGTAACCCCTCTCCCCCAGCACCCTGTGTTACTGACTGTATCTGTACAGGTGTTAATCCAGCTCCCTCACACTGTCACTCTGTAACCCCTCTCACCCCAGCACCCTGTGTTTCTGACTGTATCTCTACTGATGTTAATCCAGCTCCCTCACACTGTCACTCAGTAACGCCTCTCCCCCAGCACCCTGTGTTACTGACTGTATCTCTACTGATGTTAATCCAGCTCCCTCACACTGTCACTCAGTATCCCCTCTCCCCCAGCACCCTGTGTTACTGACTGTATCTGTACTGATGTTAATCCAGGTCCCTCTCACTGTCACTCAGTAACCCCTCTCCCCCAGCACCCTGTGTTACTGACTGTATCTGTACTGATGTTAATCCAGCTCCCTCACACTGTCACTCAGTAACGCCTCTCCCCCAGCACCCTGTGTTACTGACTGTGTCTGTACTGGTGTTAATCTAGCTCCCTCACACTGTCACTCAGTAACGCCTCTCCCCCAGCACCCTGTGTTACTGACTGTATCTCTACTGATGTTAATCCAGCTCCCTCACACTGCCAGTCAGTAACCCCTCTCCCCCAGCACACTGTGTTACTGACTGTATCTCTACTGATGTTAATCCAGCTCCCTCACACTGTCACTCAGTAACCCCTCTCCCCCCAGCACCCTGTGTTACTGACTGTATCTCTACTGATGTTAATCCAGCTGCCTCACACTGTCACTCAGTAACCCCTCTCCCCCCAGCACCCTGTGTTACTGACTGTATCTGTACTGATGTTAATCCAGCTCCCTCACACTGTCACTCAGTACCCCCTCTCCCTCAGCACCGTGTGTTACTGACTGTATCTGCACTGATGTTAATCCAGCTCCCTCACACTGTCACTCAGTAACGCCTCTCCCCCAGCACACTGTGTTACTGACTGTGTCTGTACTGATGTTAATCCAGCTCCCTCACACTGTCACTCTGTAACCCCTCTCACCCCTGCACCCTGTGTTACTGACTGTATCTCTACTGATGTTAATCCAGCTCCATCACACTGTCACTCAGTAACCCCTCTCCCGCAGCACCCTGTGTTACTGACGGTATCTGTACTGATGTTAATCCAGCTCCCTCGCACTGTCACTCAGTAACCCCTCTCCCCCAGCACCTGTGTTACTGACTGTAACTCTACTGATGTTAATCCAGCACCCTCACACTCTCACTCAGTAACCTCTCTCCCCGAGCACACTGTGTTACTGATTATATCTGTACTGAAGTTAATCCAGCTCCCTCACACTGTCACTCAGTAACCCCTCTCCCCCAGCACCCTGTGTTACTGACTGTATCTCGACTGATGTTAATCCAGCTCCCTCACACTGTCACTCTGTAACCCCTCTCACCCCAGCACCCTGTGTTACTGACTGTCTCTCTACTGATGTTAATCCAGCTCCCTCACACTGTCACTCAGTACCCCCTCTCCCCCAGCACCGTGTGTTACTGACTGCATCTGTACTGATGTTAATCCAGCTCCCTCACACTGTCACTCAGTAACCGCTCTCCCCCAGCACCCTGTGTTACTGAGTGTATCTCTACTGATGTTAATCCAGCTGCCTCACACTGTCACTCAGTAAACCCTCTCCCCCAGCACCCTGTGTTACTGACTGTATCTGTACTGATGTTAATCCAGCTCCCTCACACTGTCACACAGTAACCCCTCTCCCCCAGCACCCTGTGTTACTGACTGTATCTCTACTGATGTTAATCCAGCTCCCTCACACTGTCACTCAGTAACCCCTCTCCCCCAGCACCCTGTGTTACTGACTGTATCTCTACTGATGTTAATCCAGCTGCCTCACACTGTCACTCAGTAACCCCTCTCCCCCAGCACCCTGTGTTACTGACTGTATCTGTACTGATGTTAATCCAGCTCCCTCACACTGTAACTCAGTAACCCCTCTCCCCCAGCACCCTGTGTTACTGACTGTAACTCTACTGATGTTAATCCAGCACCCTCACACTCTCACTCAGTAACCTCTCTCCCCGAGCACACTGTGTTACTGACTGTATCTGTACTGATGTTAATCCAGCTCCCTCACACTGTCACTCAGTAACCCCTCCCCCCCAGCACCCTGTGTTACTGACTGTATCTCTACTGATGTTAATCCAGCTCCCTCACACTGTCACTCAGTAACCCCTCTCCCCCAGCACCCTGTGTTACTGACTGTATCTGTACTGATGTTAATCCAGCTCCCTCACACTGTCACTCAGTACCCCCTCTCCCCCAGCACCCTGTGTTACTGACTGTATCTCTACTGATGTTAATCCAGCTCCCTCACACTGTTACTCAGTAACGCCTCTCCCCCAGCACCCTGTGTTACTGACTGTGTCTGTACTGATGTTAATCCAGCTTCCTCACACTCTCACTCTGTAACCCCTCTCACCCCTGCACCCTGTGTTACTGACTGTATCTCTACTGATGTTAATCCAGCTCCATCACACTGTCACTCAGTAACCCCTCTCCCGCAGCACCCTGTGTTACTGACTGTATCTTTACTGATGTTAATCCAGCTCCCTCGCACTGTCACTCAGTAACGCCTCTCCCCCAGCACCCTGTGTTACTGACTGTAACTCTACTGATGTTAATCCAGCACCCTCAGGCTCTCACTCAGTAACCTCTCTCCCCGAGCACACTGTGTTACTGACTGTATCTGTACTGATGTTAATCCAGCTCCCTCACACTGTCACTCAGTAACCCCTCTCCCCCAGCACCCTGTGTTACTGTCTGTATCTCTTCTGATGTTAATCCAGCTCCCTCACACTGTCACTCAGTAACCCCTCTCCCCCAGCACCCTGTGTTACTGACTGTATCTCTACTGATGTTAATCCAGCTCCCTCACACTGTCACTCAGTCACCCCTCTCCCCCAGCACCCGGTGTTACTGACTGTATCTCTACTGATGTTAATCCAGCTCCCTCACACTGTCACTCAGTAACCCCTCTCCCCCAGCACCCTGTGTTACTGACTGTATCTCTACTGAAGTTAATCCAGCTCCATCACACTGTCACTCAGTCACCCCTCTTCCCCAGCACTCTGTGTTACTGAGTGTATCTCTACTGATGTTAATCCAGCTGCCTCACACTGTCACTCAGTAACCCCTCTCCCCCAGCACCCTGTGTTACTGACTGTATCTGTACAGGTGTTAATCCAGCTCCCTCACACTGTCACTCTGTAACCCCTCTCACCCCAGCACCCTGTGTTTCTGACTGTATCTCTACTGATGTTAATCCAGCTCCCTCACACTGTCACTCAGTAACGCCTCTCCCCCAGCACCCTGTGTTACTGACTGTATCTCTACTGATGTTAATCCAGCTCCCTCACACTGTCACTCAGTATCCCCTCTCCCCCAGCACCCTGTGTTACTGACTGTATCTGTACTGATGTTAATCCAGGTCCCTCTCACTGTCACTCAGTAACCCCACTCCCCCAGCACCCTGTGTTACTGACTGTATCTGTACTGATGTTAATCCAGCTCCCTCACACTGTCACTCAGTAACGCCTCTCCCCCAGCACCCTGTGTTACTGACTGTGTCTGTACTGGTGTTAATCTAGCTCCCTCACACTGTCACTCAGTAACCCCTCTCCCCCAGCACCCTGTGTTACTGACTGTATCTCTACTGATGTTAATCCAGCTGCCTCACACTGTCACTCAGTAACCCCTCTCCCCCAGCACCCTGTGTTACTGACTGTATCTGTACTGATGTTAATCCAGCTCCCTCACACTGTAACTCAGTAACCCCTCTCCCCCAGCACCCTGTGTTACTGACTGTAACTCTACTGATGTTAATCCAGCACCCTCACACTGTCACTCAGTAACCCCTCTCCCCCAGCACCCTGTGTTACTGACTGTATCTCTACTGATGTTAATCCAGCTCCCTCACACTGTCACTCAGTCACCCCTCTCCCCCAGCACCCGGTGTTACTGACTGTATCTCTACTGATGTTAATCCAGCTCCCTCACACTGTCACTCAGTAACCCCTCTCCCCCAGCACCCTGTGTTACTGACTGTATCTCTACTGAAGTTAATCCAGCTCCATCACACTGTCACTCAGTCACCCCTCTTCCCCAGCACTCTGTGTTACTGAGTGTATCTCTACTGATGTTAATCCAGCTGCCTCACACTGTCACTCAGTAACCCCTCTCCCCCAGCACCCTGTGTTACTGACTGTATCTGTACAGGTGTTAATCCAGCTCCCTCACACTGTCACTCTGTAACCCCTCTCACCCCAGCACCCTGTGTTTCTGACTGTATCTCTACTGATGTTAATCCAGCTCCCTCACACTGTCACTCAGTAACGCCTCTCCCCCAGCACCCTGTGTTACTGACTGTATCTCTACTGATGTTAATCCAGCTCCCTCACACTGTCACTCAGTATCCCCTCTCCCCCAGCACCCTGTGTTACTGACTGTATCTGTACTGATGTTAATCCAGGTCCCTCTCACTGTCACTCAGTAACCCCTCTCCCCCAGCACCCTGTGTTACTGACTGTATCTGTACTGATGTTAATCCAGCTCCCTCACACTGTCACTCAGTAACGCCTCTCCCCCAGCACCCTGTGTTACTGACTGTGTCTGTACTGGTGTTAATCTAGCTCCCTCACACTGTCACTCAGTAACGCCTCTCCCCCAGCACCCTGTGTTACTGACTGTATCTCTACTGATGTTAATCCAGCTCCCTCACACTGCCAGTCAGTAACCCCTCTCCCCCAGCACACTGTGTTACTGACTGTATCTCTACTGATGTTAATCCAGCTCCCTCACACTGTCACTCAGTAACCCCTCTCCCCCCAGCACCCTGTGTTACTGACTGTATCTCTACTGATGTTAATCCAGCTGCCTCACACTGTCACTCAGTAACCCCTCTCCCCCCAGCACCCTGTGTTACTGACTGTATCTGTACTGATGTTAATCCAGCTCCCTCACACTGTCACTCAGTACCCCCTCTCCCTCAGCACCGTGTGTTACTGACTGTATCTGCACTGATGTTAATCCAGCTCCCTCACACTGTCACTCAGTAACGCCTCTCCCCCAGCACACTGTGTTACTGACTGTGTCTGTACTGATGTTAATCCAGCTCCCTCACACTGTCACTCTGTAACCCCTCTCACCCCTGCACCCTGTGTTACTGACTGTATCTCTACTGATGTTAATCCAGCTCCATCACACTGTCACTCAGTAACCCCTCTCCCGCAGCACCCTGTGTTACTGACGGTATCTGTACTGATGTTAATCCAGCTCCCTCGCACTGTCACTCAGTAACCCCTCTCCCCCAGCACCTGTGTTACTGACTGTAACTCTACTGATGTTAATCCAGCACCCTCACACTCTCACTCAGTAACCTCTCTCCCCGAGCACACTGTGTTACTGATTATATCTGTACTGAAGTTAATCCAGCTCCCTCACACTGTCACTCAGTAACCCCTCTCCCCCAGCACCCTGTGTTACTGACTGTATCTCGACTGATGTTAATCCAGCTCCCTCACACTGTCACTCTGTAACCCCTCTCACCCCAGCACCCTGTGTTACTGACTGTCTCTCTACTGATGTTAATCCAGCTCCCTCACACTGTCACTCAGTACCCCCTCTCCCCCAGCACCGTGTGTTACTGACTGCATCTGTACTGATGTTAATCCAGCTCCCTCACACTGTCACTCAGTAACCGCTCTCCCCCAGCACCCTGTGTTACTGAGTGTATCTCTACTGATGTTAATCCAGCTGCCTCACACTGTCACTCAGTAAACCCTCTCCCCCAGCACCCTGTGTTACTGACTGTATCTGTACTGATGTTAATCCAGCTCCCTCACACTGTCACACAGTAACCCCTCTCCCCCAGCACCCTGTGTTACTGACTGTATCTCTACTGATGTTAATCCAGCTCCCTCACACTGTCACTCAGTAACCCCTCTCCCCCAGCACCCTGTGTTACTGACTGTATCTCTACTGATGTTAATCCAGCTGCCTCACACTGTCACTCAGTAACCCCTCTCCCCCAGCACCCTGTGTTACTGACTGTATCTGTACTGATGTTAATCCAGCTCCCTCACACTGTAACTCAGTAACCCCTCTCCCCCAGCACCCTGTGTTACTGACTGTAACTCTACTGATGTTAATCCAGCACCCTCACACTCTCACTCAGTAACCTCTCTCCCCGAGCACACTGTGTTACTGACTGTATCTGTACTGATGTTAATCCAGCTCCCTCACACTGTCACTCAGTAACCCCTCCCCCCCAGCACCCTGTGTTACTGACTGTATCTCTACAGATGTTAATCCAGCTCCCTCACACTGTCACTCAGTAACCCCTCTCCCCCAGCACCCTGTGTTACTGACTGTATCTGTACTGATGTTAATCCAGCTCCCTCACACTGTCACTCAGTACCCCCTCTCCCCCAGCACCCTGTGTTACTGACTGTATCTCTACTGATGTTAATCCAGCTCCCTCACACTGTTACTCAGTAACGCCTCTCCCCCAGCACCCTGTGTTACTGACTGTGTCTGTACTGATGTTAATCCAGCTTCCTCACACTCTCACTCTGTAACCCCTCTCACCCCTGCACCCTGTGTTACTGACTGTATCTCTACTGATGTTAATCCAGCTCCATCACACTGTCACTCAGTAACCCCTCTCCCGCAGCACCCTGTGTTACTGACTGTATCTTTACTGATGTTAATCCAGCTCCCTCGCACTGTCACTCAGTAACGCCTCTCCCCCAGCACCCTGTGTTACTGACTGTAACTCTACTGATGTTAATCCAGCACCCTCAGGCTCTCACTCAGTAACCTCTCTCCCCGAGCACACTGTGTTACTGACTGTATCTGTACTGATGTTAATCCAGCTCCCTCACACTGTCACTCAGTAACCCCTCTCCCCCAGCACCCTGTGTTACTGTCTGTATCTCTTCTGATGTTAATCCAGCTCCCTCACACTGTCACTCAGTAACCCCTCTCCCCCAGCACCCTGTGTTACTGACTGTATCTCTACTGATGTTAATCCAGCTCCCTCACACTGTCACTCAGTCACCCCTCTCCCCCAGCACCCGGTGTTACTGACTGTATCTCTACTGATGTTAATCCAGCTCCCTCACACTGTCACTCAGTAACCCCTCTCCCCCAGCACCCTGTGTTACTGACTGTATCTCTACTGAAGTTAATCCAGCTCCATCACACTGTCACTCAGTCACCCCTCTTCCCCAGCACTCTGTGTTACTGAGTGTATCTCTACTGATGTTAATCCAGCTGCCTCACACTGTCACTCAGTAACCCCTCTCCCCCAGCACCCTGTGTTACTGACTGTATCTGTACAGGTGTTAATCCAGCTCCCTCACACTGTCACTCTGTAACCCCTCTCACCCCAGCACCCTGTGTTTCTGACTGTATCTCTACTGATGTTAATCCAGCTCCCTCACACTGTCACTCAGTAACGCCTCTCCCCCAGCACCCTGTGTTACTGACTGTATCTCTACTGATGTTAATCCAGCTCCCTCACACTGTCACTCAGTATCCCCTCTCCCCCAGCACCCTGTGTTACTGACTGTATCTGTACTGATGTTAATCCAGGTCCCTCTCACTGTCACTCAGTAACCCCACTCCCCCAGCACCCTGTGTTACTGACTGTATCTG